>NW_025953973.1:0-215306 GCF_022497035.1 Daldinia vernicosa | reverse complement strand
TTTAATTATATAATTAATATAACGTTAAATAATATTAATTATATAAATAAAATTTTATTATTAAAAATATATAAATAAATTATTAAATTATAATATTAAATAACGTTTTAAATAATTAAAAATTATTTTATAAAATTAATAATTTTTAACGAAATTTAAAGTTTATAAAAAATATTTTTAAATTAAAATAATAAAAATTACGAAAAAATATAAGTTAAAAAAATTATATAAATTTAAATTTAATAATTTAAAAAAGTAAAAATTATACAAATAATTATATAAATATTTAATTTTATTAAATTTAATAATAAAATAATTAAACTTATTTTATTAAATAATAAATTATTAATTAAATTAATATTAATTTATATTATTTAAAATATAAAAAATAATAATTAAATTAATAAAAACTTTAAATTTATTAAAATTAAAAAAATTTTATTAATTAAAACTTTATTTTTATATTAATTATTATTAAAATAATGCGAATAACATTATTAAATCGATTTAAATTTAATTAAGTTTTTTTAAAAAAAAAAAAAAGTAATTAAATTTAAAAAGTAAAAAAATAAAGTTTTAAATAATAAATAAATAACGGTTAATATATATTTTATATAATAAAATAAATAAAATTTATTAATAAAATTAATATATATATATTTAATTTTTATTTAAAATAAAGTTATTTACTTTATAATAAATTTTTATTATAATAAATTTAAAACATTAAAAAATTTAATTTATTATATTAAAGTTTAATTATAATTAAACATTTCTTTATAACTTATATCTCTAGATCTTAACTTATTAACTTTAACGTAATTATTAAATTTACCCATTTTAAAATTATTCACTTTCACACTCTTGCAACATGGTTGACAAACAAAAAAGCGAGTATTGGATGGAGAGCCAAGAGGAACGCAAGCGCCTGGCTAGTAACCATTTCATAGCTAAAGATGCTATGGGTGGTAAGCTCGTTCGCGCACCCGTCGATTTCTCCCGACCGGTCAAGGTCCTTGATAGCGGTACCGCGGATGGAACATGGCTCCTCGACTTAGCATTCTCTCTCCCATCCCTACCCGCTGGCGCGCACGAGTTCGTCGGCACAGACCTCAACCCCGCCCCCTTTCCTCCTTCCCCTCCCCCAAATGTGTCATTCACGGTCCAAGACATCAAAAAGCCTTGGCCAGAATCCCAGCATGGCCAATTCTCCCTTGTTCACCAGCGCCTAACCCTTCTTGGCACCGGGCCTGCCCCCGCCCCTTCTATCTCACACCTATACTCCCTCCTCAAACCCGGCGGCTGGATCCAGCTCTGCGAGGCGACTATGGTCTTCCCGCCCGAGATAGTGAACAATGAGCGCACGCCCGCATATAGCGACTTGCTCCGGCTAATGAAGAGTATCGCGGAGCACGTGGGTGCCGCGTGGGAGATGGGGGGAACCCTCAAGGACTTGTTAGAGGGTGTGGGATGTACGGATATCAGCGAGGAGGAAGTAGTGCTAAAGATGGGCCGGACGAATGAAAATGACAGCTTATGCGAAGACGGTGTCCGGGGCTGCGGAATTGCAGTTGAGGGATTATCAAAATTTGCGAAGAGTGAGTGTTTACCTTAGCTGCCCCTGAATAAAGGGGTAAGGTGCTTTGTTATGCTAATAATCTGTCGTAGCTTTCCCACCGGAGAAGCAGCCCTTTCCAGCTGAGAGGTATGATACCTTGAGGGCTGACTTGGAGAAGGAACTTAGTGAGAAAGGGGCTGTTTTTCCGCTCAAGGTTGTCTGGGGGCGGAAGCCGGAGTAGGCATGCTGTATAATTAGCCGTTATTGGCATATATTATTAAATTGACCACGTTACCGATGAGTAACTCGGCTACTGACATCTATGGGTTACTATACCTAAAGCAAGGTAAAACGGGCACCACGATGGCTAGACTATCTGCCCCAACCATGCGCGGTATCGAGGGATTAGAAGGGTTAGGGATAAAATATATCCCTCAATTCTCATTGCCGGGTAAATACAAACGCATACTGGGAGTTATCCGTGAGAAAAGGGGTCAAGCTCAACCAACAAACTATTATATCACATATATATAGGTATATTAGCACCTATTACTGAGCTCTACGGAAATATTAAATATCAGAATCACTCTTTTCCCGTCGCTACAGTTAGAGGTATGAGGGTTAAGATGGCGTTTCCATGTCTAATCCTCCTCTCCCCCTATCTAATATGACCTTATAACAGATAAGGTCGAGATAATAAGCAGACCAGTTCCTTTCCATCACCCCGGACTCTTAGATGATATTTCCCACAAATGTCCGGACAAAACAGCCTACTGGTTGCAAGGATCGGAAGTTTGAAGACGGATTAAGCTTCAAGTCTGAAAGTCTATGAGACTAGCTACGTTATTGCTGGCCCCCCTTTTCAGATGCCATGGAGAACTATGCTTACTCTGAAACATTCTCTCGCATTATATACATTAATTTGCCTTCGTTAAAATCCGAATATCGCCTTTCAAGATTGCTATTGGGCAATAATAATCATCTAGGCGAGCTCATAAGCTTATCGCTTTAACCTCCCTGGACCCTTAACGAAAACGTAATTTTAGGTTGTGGAATATTAGACTTTGCTATTATCTGGCCTTTACTAGAGGATTAACAGTACCGATGGATGAATTGTGTGTGTGGAGGCATAACCCATTGCCGATCAACGGCTGCTTCTTAATGTCCCTAGCTTATATATTGCGTGCATCTGTCACCTCCCTGCTTTGCAGACCCATTTTAAGGCCCTACTTATGACCGAAACTCAGAATGACGATGCGACCCTTTACAGGCAACCCTTCCAGTACCCTTTTTGCATTCACAATGACGTTTCAAGAGCTTCATTGATTGAGTCAATAATGGGGTTCGTCATATCGCTTTTCAAGATGTGCTACTCCGGTGGTCCATATATGCGCCTTAAAGGACCAAAAGGCCACCGAGTATTCTCTGGTGCCCCTTTTCTAGCTAATACCCAAAGATCGCTACTTTTCAACAGCTTAATAACTAAGAGGCCCCATGAGAGAACCATCAAGAGCGCAGTTCTTTCTCTCATAATTCCCTTCCCCGATTTCATCTTGGAAGGCTGACACAATGAAATCCTTCCATAGCCTCTATCTAATCTCCATCTTCATTTACATAGTGGCTACGTTCGCAAACCGCTTAGGGGGGTTCAATGGATTTGGTTCTGGTGGTGCGAACAATCATCGTCTCGAAGGATCCAATCACAACGGGGTTGCCGGCGCCCAAAACAATGCGGCTCGCGGAAGCAAAAATTCAAACCATGGCTCCGGCAATACTAATAAAGATGGGCATGGTTCTATTGCATCCCATAATGGAGGCCAAAGCAACGCACATGGCTCGCACGGAGTCAATTCTATTGTGAATGCTATCCATTCAGCTAATCAACAGATTCACACCGTAAACCGCGCGATACGAAGCGTGAGAAATGGCGGCACTATTGAGCATCTTGACTCAGCATTCCAGTCGTTATCTTCTACGATTAAGACAACTTCTGCCGCTATTACCTCAGCCAGATCACTTGACGATAGGGATTTCCAGTCCATACAGTCAGCTATAAAACCATTTCATCAATCCATTGGTTCCCTCGTAACGCAGCTAATGGGCAGGCGAGACACAATAGCTCAGTTGCGCGGATGTCGCTCCATACAAGGTGCTCTAAATCATATACGAATGTCAACACGAGACATGTTCGTTGGTATTAAGAACCACTGGAATCACGGCGGCTCTTCCCATGGCAAACACGGCTTCGGAGGATTTCATAACTTAGATTCAGGTATACAGAGCTTTCTCAATCACGGATATAATGCCTTCGGCTTCGGTAATTGCGTTGTAAGTCAACGTTCTTCCATTTCCGACTTTTAACGGTTTTTTTTTTGTTTATGATACTCCTCTTTGATATCCAATAGAAGACTGGTTATCACAGAGCAGGATTAGTCTTTGATCAGACTCTGCTGACTCCAGATACATATTAGGACGTTATCTCATCAAAGACCAGCTCAAACACCTATTCCACCACAACTTATACAAGCACATGGTCACCTTCAACTATAACAGACTACTCAACTGTGACCTACTACTCAACTGTGACCTATTACTCGACTATAACAGATTATACAACAACAGGCACCTCATGGGGAAATACCGTGAGTATCCATCAATTTTGAAACGGCTCTTGAAGTTGTTGACCAAAAATTAAGTCCAACCTTAGCTAACTATGGACCAAGTATAGCACACTCTCTAGCGGATATACTTCTTCATGGAGTTCCTCGTCTCCAACAACTGTGAGTAACATTTGTATATCCCTTCGCCCCCTTGGCTACTCCCATCCCATGTTTTCATATTCTCAACATCTATATCTAACTATGCTCTAACTACATCTGACGACGCCTCCTAACTAACACTCTTAAGACTCGTGGCCGTTCGTATAATACCAGAGGCGGCGGCGGCCATCATACCATAGGCGGCGGTGGCCATCATACTAGAGGCGGCGGCGGTCATCATCATACCATAGGCCCCGGCGGTTATCAAGCCACAATGGCGCCTTCAAACAACGACAGAGAAAGTGAATCCTCGAACACATACGGGTCAGTAATCACTAGTACTGGTACGACTCTGTACTCTTCAAGTCTTACTAACTAACACTGACATGAGCCGCTCCTCAGCCACCAAGACGTGGACAACTAATACCATTTCAACTTCGAGCTCATCAAGTTGGCCCAGTAGTGGCACCTCGACCTACACTTCATCATTTAGCACTTATTCTTCTAGCTATAGTACGAGTACGTATACATCAACGTATACCAGCACAGAAACCACGGCGGGCTTAACAACATATACTTCAACAGTTACAAGCACAGTCACTGGCTCAGGAACTACGTTCACATCGACAGTTACCAATACAGTCACTAGTTCGGGAACTACGTTCACATCAACTATTACCAAAACAGCCACTAGCTCAGGAACTACATTCACGTCAACTATTACCAACACAGTCACTAGCTCAGGAACTACGTTCACATCAACTATTACCAAAACAGCCACTGGTTCAGGAACTACACTTACATCAACAGTTACAAAAACAGCCACTAGCTCAGGAACTACGTTCACATCGACAGTTACCAACACACTCACTAGCTCAGGAACTACTCTCACATCAACTATTACCAAAACAGTCACCAGTTCAGGAACTACGCTCACATCGACTATTACCAAAACAGCCACTAGTTCAGGAACTACGGCCACGTCCACAGTCACTAAGACAGCAACAGCCACTGGCTCAGGAACTACGCTCACGTCGACTATTACCAAAACAGCCACTAAATCAGGAACTACGGCCACGTCCACAATCACTAAGACCGCAACAGTTACATCTAGTGTCTCTCCAACGCAGACTTACACAATGACAGCCACGAGTACCTACACCAAATCTGGTAGCACGATTACATCGACGGTTACTAAGACTAAAACAAAAACCTCTGAAGTATCAACGAAAACCTATAAAACAACTGCCACGAGTACATATACTATCTCAGGCAGCACGGTAACATCTACAGTTGTAAAGACAAAGACTAGTACTGCAAAGACTTCTGAGGCTTCTCCAACCAGAACCTACACGACAACTGTGACGAGTACCTACACAAGTTCGGGAAGTGTAAAGACGTCCACCTATACACGGACAAAGAAAGGCACCAAAGACAGCTCAAGTACGGGAACATATACGAGCCGAAGTAGCAGTGGAGCAAACACGGGTACGAGTTCTGGTTCAACGTTTACATCTGTTCTGACAAAAACAGGTGTTGAAAATGTGATATTAATTTCCGTTTCCACAGGCGCCGTTTCTACGTCAAGCAGCGGAGATTCGCCAGGGACAACCTTCACATCCACAGTTACAAGCTCGAAGACGAGCACCATTAGCAGATCAGGGTCCGGAACGAGGACTTTGACGTCGACTATTACGAGTACACTCACGTCTACTCGGCTCAATGAGTCAACTAGTCGCCGTAGAACGACATCCACCACGAATCTCAGTCCTGCTACTGCTACTGTCACTGTTACTGTAATCGCAGCTACTACTGTGGGTTATTTCTCACATTTCGGTGTCGCTTTTAGCATGGCATAACTGATAAAAATAGCAGAGTTCGACAGGTTCAAGTTCTCGAACAACTACTACCAGTACGACTACTTCCTCCAGATCTTCGGCAGCAGGTAGGATACTTGAGCCTGCGCGCAATGCTAAGGTCTTGGAAGGTATTCTGTTGGGCATGGTTCTACTTCTCTTACTATAAGCTTAGTGGGATGGGGCTACTGGGACAATCCGGAGTAGGGAGTGCTTGGGATTTAGTATGGGTTTTTCCTATCCGATCTATCCTGTGAAACCATCTACGGGGTGATATCACAACCATGTGCTTTACACCTTCATTAGATACGGCTACCTATAAGAGTGGTATCGACGGGATGCTCTTACCAGAGAAGTTGACGCGAGTGAAAGGGGCAATAATGACTAAGAACTTGATTATGGGGATCTGGACGAATTCTTGATGAATGAGGCTTCCCCCTGGATTATGTTGATAGATAATGAGGGCCCTGGGACTTATGTGTGAATTGGATTATATTAGATTGATATTGTATCATTTTCATTCCAAGTATTTTTCAATTGTGATCTCGAATCCCAGAATTCTTCCCAATTTGATGAAGGAAGGGAGCTTAACAAATATAGCAAACTTACTTCATTAGCCTAGGTACATTTGAGTATTCTAATTGCGTAGACCCTTTAGACCAGAGCTACTCGGTATCTGGCCTCAAAAAGGACGGGTAGCTACTGATATCAATACGCCCATTTAATAGGTCTCGATACCAGAGTTATAAGCATAGAGTTTTCGACTTTATGCGAAGGAGACAGAACTAGCACCACAGATACGAAAAAGAAGACATCCAAGAGCGACATCCTGGAGAATGAAGCAACCGCCGGTTTGATTCCCCTGAACTCTTTACAATATATACTTATATAGCCAAGCAAACCAACAGGCATATTCGATAGAAGATCATAAGAACCGCGATTATATGCCTCTGGGGCCCATGAGTTGCTGCTACCTGTATTGTAACTTTAAACTTATGGGTTGGGATAGTCCTCCCTCTCTGATCTCATAGTATACTAAGTTGGCAGAGCCGTAAAAACTGAGGACATCCTCACCTCGGCGAGATCCACGTACCTTTCACTTCACAGGAGACTAGGGCTATACAATGGGGTTATGGCTTCTCTCAACCCTCCTTCTGCATAGAACTAGTTACAAGGTATTCGCCTAACGGGCAGTCAAACTTGGTTTGAAAGTACGTAATTTATGTTCGCTTTAGTTCGTATTTCTAGCGTAACATTGTAATTCTCAAACGAATTAGAGACAGGCTTATAATAGCACTTCGTTTTAAGCGCCAAGAATATACATCAGAGCATGTGCTTGAAGAGTTTCCCGAAACAGAAGTAAACGCCGATCTCGTTGAGAGTATGCTGCGGTAGCATTCGTATTATACTAGCTATAACAACTGCAGACTTTAGCCGCTGGAGAAAACAAGGCTTTGAGTGATCGTACCATTACCTCAAGAAAACTCGCTTCCCTTTTCCCCGGAAGCCTTTAATACTACCTTAAACCGGGGAAATATATTGCGCGTGAGGTCTTCCGTAGTCTCGACCTTTAAATAGTTCGATTTAAGTCTAAGTATTTCAATAGCAATGCCCCGACAAGAAAAAAAAGTATTTCAAACTGAAGAAGTACGATAGTGAGATTCGAATGCTTATCACGACTAATATTCCGTCGGACGCAAACATTGCATAGGCAAATAGCAATGCTATTCCACGTCGTGTTAAGAGCTCTGCTATTTGAGCTTCTTTTCCAGCATGCTTCCGCTACGTTTAATGCGACCGCATCGAGTAGCATAAGGGCCATATACTTATTCAAAGACGTACTCAAGTCAAACACCTCATCTTTAAAGACCTCAGGCTTTAACTCTGTCATCATCTTCGGTGTCGGAATCCTCGAAAATGGCGACATCATGTACTACTCAAACACTCCAGGAAGCAAGGACACATTAATCGCATCTAATGGTGCATATGTTGGGGGCACAGCGCTTTCCGATAAGGTTCGCTCGTTTAAGACAGGCGACACAGGCATTAACCGGATTGAGATCTCGATGAACTCCCAGCACGTCCGCGAACTGACGCGCAGCCCCGGAACCGGTGCCGAGACGACGCTCTACCGCAACTTCGAGGCGCTAAAGATAGCATGGGATCTCGACGCCGTTAACAATGACGACGAGTCTATATACGATGTCACTAGTACTGTCGCCTTTGCGAAAATGCTCGGCACGATAGGATATAAATACACCACGGCGCCGTATACAAACACAGGTTTCTGGAGGAGCGTCACGACACAGATTAACAACGGTCTCCAAGAACCGACTTTGCTGCTAGATAGGGTGTATCTGCAATGCTGTATGTAACATCGAACCCACCCCCCTCTTCCCCCTTTCCACTTTTTTGGTTGTCTCGGGAGCCGACGTTTCATTGTCGAACTGACTAAGGGGCGATTACTCCCGTGATATATCTGACCTCATTTGACGTTTTACTAAAGGAGGGAATTGTTGACTCTTGTTGCAGACGACGGTGGTGCAGGAAACGATCCGGGGAGCTGGCAAAACACCCTAGGCATGAAGGTCGTACCGCTCGTATGGGTTACGAATGACTCCAAGCCTTCGCAGGGGACAACGGCTACACAAGCACTGTCTAAGTTCACCGGTTGGAATTCACGAAGCGCCGTGGCTGGGGGAGGGTTTTGGAACGACTACGATATTGAAAAAATGGGGTTGTCATACACAGCGTATGGGGAAGTTCTTACAAGTGTTTTCCCATAGAAGTCTAAGTTGGCTATTATATAAGAAGAGTCTCTATAAGAAAGGAGGATATGACTGACTACCTTAGGTACCTACCTAGCAGCCTAGCTATAGGAAAAAGAAAAACTAAAAAAAGAAAAGAAAAAGAAAAAGAAAAGAAAACGTATGTGTAATATAATATAGGACGCAATAGTCCGGAATTACGTTACAGATGACGTAACTATTAGCAGAACATACATGATGCAGACCGAGAGGCGTCAAGGTCTGAGCTTTGATATCTATAAACGTGACACGGCTTGTACACCGAGAAATTCTACCCCTCTACTATTCCCGATCTTAATCTCATACGCCAATTAATATTAAGAGAGTAAAGTAGAACAGCAACACAAAAACAGATTTTTCGAAAGAAGCCAAGTATCACCAATTACCAATTTTATGTGACACCTCCATAGGAAAGCCCCGACATTCGTAATTCGGCATCGTGCATATAGCCCTGGGACGGTCAGTTTAAGAGGACGTACGACTACTCCTACGAGCACGTGAGTCTGGCACCCATTCCCGGCCAATATAAAAACTCCATGTATTGTCCCCGCACCCTACGGAAATCATCATAACTTGGATCTTGCCGTGGGATTCCATTGTCCGGACTGTCTTATAATCCGATAACATCTGACGCCTCGTCCCACTATGGCGGGCCAATCAAGCATCTTCCTCCGCCTTCCCCTGGAGATCCGTGAGGAGATCTACCTCCAACTGCTGCTCTTCCGCGACGACGTCGGTGTCCAGTCTCTGACTCCCAAGCTCGACAGGTGGATCAAGTCGATGTGGGATGACCCCGGGTCAGCGTTCTGTGACGATGATGAGAATGACACGGTGCTTCGGGGAAGGACCAGTATCCTCTGCGTATCTAAGCAGGTCAGCGAGGAGGCCCTCGACGTGTTGTACCAACGCAATACATTCGTCACACATACGCACGCTGATTCTCACGATAAATTCCTCAAGTTTGGAACCGCCAACATACTGCGCATCCGTTCCTTGAGGCTGGTCACACACCCTCACGAGCTTGGGTATATGGAGCCTGTCAAATTCGACCCCAAGATATGGTGTCCGCTTCTTAAAGATTTGACACATCTTTCACTCGTTTTGAAACAGCCATGGAAGGCTCGGGAACATTATGATTCATCCGGTAGTAAGGAGTTCCGGAATTATGTTGAGGAGGACCTACGGAAATGGCTTGTTTGGCTAGAACCGATCTTACAATACTTCGCTACCAACATTTCCGACAGAACCACGGTTAGCATCGACGATAACGAGTTAGCGGAGACGAGCGAGATCGTGCATAAATGTTTCCGTGCTGGCTACCAGAGGGTGCAGACTGAGATCGGAGACGTAATCTTCGAGAGGGCGTTGCCATCTGAGGAGTCTGATTACTGGTACGACGACTATGATATGGATTCTACATGTGGCGGCACCATCAACGATTCGTCAGACTAGCATCGAAACGATCCTTGATTAGCCGGGGCATCATTTTCCGAGTACAAAATGCAGCAAAGTCAACACCATTTTCCTTTTCCAGCTATCCCATCTCTCAACAATATTTCCGTTTGCTCCTTTTTAATCGGCTAACTCAGTTACGTATGGATTCGGGGTTACATAGGAACTAGGTACGGGGAAAGGGGGTTAGGGCTAGTAGTCACCACTCAATACTAACTGTTGTTGGCGGTCTGGTAAAACTCTGGAAGAGGACGGGATTTCAGAATGGTTACGAAAAAGAGACAACTTAAGGGTGTAATAGAATTAATATGCAATCTTGTATCTATAAGCGTATATTCCTTCCACTTAGTGATGTAGTTTTGAGATATAAATTACGCCTAGCACAAAATAGCAACTTCACATAAGCGCCATTCCTATAATAGCTTGTAGGAAATTTCAGTTCTGATTCGGAATTAGCCCTAAAGGGCTTTATGTAAGTGCCGAATTAAGGCGCGAGCCTCTCCAAATATATAAGGAAGAATTAAGTAAGCGCAAGACAAGGGGGCTTACAGTAACAAACCTATGAATTACTTGGCTGGAAATACGACAACACAGAAAAAGAGGATCTATTACTTGCTAATCACCAGCACTATCTCCCGATAGACGCCGCCTAAGGTCCATATCTCCGATCTCGTCGGATCCGTTTTGGTCGACATCCCGGGCCTAACCTAGGTCCGGTAGGCCATCGGTTAAATCCGGTCCGAACCAGAGAACATAAACTCCGGAGGAGCGACGGCGTCCAGCATGTATCTTTGACATACGATATGGCATGGTCGGGTTTCTCATTATCTGTAGATAAATATATCCCGTGTAGCACGTATCTTTCTGTCGAAATGGCCGTAGATAGCAAGCATAAGTCCTCACTATCTAATATTAGGAAAAGACCAAGACAGCCATGACTGTAAAGTACGCTAAAGACCAGCCTGAGGGGTTCACCAACCGCATCGAAAAGGTTGCCATCGTGGGGGTACGTTGGATTTCAACTATCTTCTGCTGCACGGGATAAAGATATCACTAACTACTAGCAGGCCGGCGGTCAGATAGGGAGTGTCCTGACCGAGCACTTGCTTAAGGATGGAAAGCATACCTTAACGGCCATAACGAGGCCTGACAGCACCAAAAAGCTTCCTGAAGGCCTCCGAGTTGCTCGTGTCGACTATAGTAGCGATGACGACGCCGAACTTGTAGAGGCGCTTCGCGGGCAGCAGGCCTTGATCATTTCTATGTCAGTCCATGCTCCAAGGGACAGCGTCAGCAAGCTTGGTACGTAGCCTTGATAACCCCTTTTTAATTCGCCGGAAGCAAACACACTGTAGTTTGAATATTCCAATATCCTTTCGAATACCTAGAGACATCATCGCAAAGGGTCAGCCCGGATTTGAAAATCATTTCCTTAACCGTAATTTCCCAGCGAGCCTCCACCCCCCTGGAAGCTTCTTATTTGAAGTGATAGCTGAGGCACTAACTTTGCTGCAATAGTACGCGCAGCAGCCAAGGCCGGTGTACCGTACATCCTACCCAACTGGTTCGGGCACGACGCCGCCAACGACAAGCTGTGCGAAGATAGCATGCTGAAGGCCTCGCTAGACAACATCACCTCAGAGATCAAAAGCCTCGGCGTCAGCTCGTACATCCTTCTCGTGTGCAACTTCTGGTACGAGTTTAGCCTAGGCGGCGGGCCCGACCGTTTCGGCTTCGACTTCAACAAGCGCACGTTGGTCAAGTTCGGGGACGGCACGGCGCCTATCCGCACGAGCACATGGCCGCAGTGCGGGCGGGCCGTCGCCGCGCTTCTGAGTCTCAAGGAGTTCCCGGACGATGAGGCAGACACGTCGTCGCCTACGCTATCGCGGTTCCGCAACGGCTGCGTGTATGTCTCGAGTTTTCGCCTCGCTCAGCGCGACATGTTCGAGAGCGTGAAGCGCGTCACGCACACCACGAACGCCGACTGGACTGTTACTCGCGAATCTGCCGAGGAGCGCTGGGGGCAGGGCAGGGCTGCTCTGCAGGAGGGGAATTGGAAGCTCTTTACTAAGATGTTATATAGTCGCATGTTCTTCCCGAATGGCGATGGTGACTACAAAGGGGAGCTCCATAATGACTTGCTTGGCTTGCCTGTCGAGGATTTAGATGAGGCTACGGCTGTGGGCGTCCGGATGGGGGAACGTGGTGAGGTGCCGTTTTCGCATTAAAGGGGGGTGGTGTTGTTGGTAGTATGATGATAAGTATCCCACGAACCTTTCAGGGTTTATAGCAAGGAAGTAGCTTTTATAAGAAATGCTTTGCCATATGGCATTCTTTCCTTATCCGAAACCATAATATCATTCGGTTTACGCGTGGGTTCCATTCGTAGTAGAATCGATCCTCCTGTTGTTACCCCTTATTTAGCATCTTCCTTATCATATCGCTCTACACACAGGCATCATTTTAGTCAAATCAAAATGCCGTCTCTCCCGTTAGTTTTAAACCTCCTAGGATATATGAGCTTGGGATTGGTTATAGAAAAATAAGTCGGATCTCTCAATATACGGGATCTTATAAATCATTACTTCCCTTAGTGTCTTGTCTGCCTGGTATCACATTTGCATAAGAAATGACTAAAAGAGACGAAAAGACTATAAACAAATGATAGAAATGCGCGATATGCCCGCTCTTACTACCCACCTATAGGTCGAACACATTCTAGGTCAAGTGTGCACAGCAGGTAGGTGCATAGAAACGGCCGTCTTAGTCCGCTGTCTAGGTACCTAATATTCGTGGAGTTTTCGCAAGGAGCTCTTCAGAACGAGTGGGAAACGGATAGATCGCGGGAGGGGAATACATACGTGATAGCACCTGTCAATCACGGACATGTGGCAGTCTAGGCCAATAGTTGGGCCACCGCGTAAGCAATGGTACATCAACGTGTTCGAGCATATGAACTTGTCACTAATGGGTTTTAATGGAGGCCGGTATATGTAAAAATGCTGTTTGCGCGATATCGGGGTGCGGGTGTTGCTACTGTGTAAATGACGGGTAAGAAATCATATTTTATTTCTTATCGGCCGTTACCAAGTTATGTAAATCTTTAAAATGATGGCCTGTGGCTAGGGTAGGTATGTACACGTAAATAGACATGTCGCCGCAGATGCCGTGCATTAGAAATGCGGCGCAGATTGGTTGCTCTGAGGCTTGATTTTCGGTCGGAGCTCTGGTGGTAAGTCTGGACAGGCACCAATTCGCAAACGTCACTCCCTCCATCAAGGGTCAAAGTGGATACCCGACATAAGGTCGCCCCAGAAAAAAACACCAGTACGGATCCGTACCGAAGATACTTAGTGTGTTGCGGAACACCACGGCCAGGATCCTTGTACTTTTGGGTCCAAGCTTTCGTACCTTTTCTTAGCGTAACTGGTCCTTTTCGGAGTGCATCTTCAAGCTTCCTTTAGGGCTCCGGGGTCCGCTGAAGTCACCTAAACAGACCTAAACGGTAGTAAAGCTCTAGGTACTCCAGCGGCTTCTTCGTTAGTTAATCAGGCAGTTTAGGCGACAACTCTTTCCTCGGGGCTTTTTACTTGCATCACTCTGACCCGTCCAGACTTGCTTAGGAACTTAGGAACTTGTGACTTGAACAAACGACATCAATTTCCTCCCTTCTACTCTTTCCGTCTCTCATAATCCTCATAATCAGCCAATTTCAAACCAACTTCCTCAATCCAACCACATCTGGCGTTGCGTGTATCTATATCACGCATACCTCTTTTTCTCATTTGTTTTATTTAGACACCCGGTTTGTGTTTTTCCCGCTGCCAGCCGACCCCAAATCAGTTCAGATTCTTCCTGCAGGGTCCCTCAACGTGAGCGCGCTTCGCGATATCACCTTTCGGCTGTATCCAGTATCGTCCTCGTCATCGTCATCAATCCTCCATTCTACGGCCTAAAGTCGACATATCACCCAACGTCGACCCCCCCTCCGTTTATCAACAGTCCCAACCGACTTTCCCCTTTTCCAACTTTATTTTCCTTCAGCCGATATGCCGGGGAAAACGCCTCATTCAAACGGAAAAGAGCCGGTCGAGAACGGCATCAGGAACAACCAGGACGTCGACATGACTGACGAGAAGTCCTCGCTCAAGGGAAAGGGCAAGAAGGGTGTCAAGGAAGGCGAAGATATGACGGTTGTCGTCCCCCCTTCGAAGACCACAAAACAATCTTCTCAACCACCTCCGCCTGACGCTGACGGAGACATCGAAATGGATGTGGATAAGCCGGAGGATCTCGAGGTCAAGGTTGACCCCGTCACCCAGGCCATCACAGGTATAGCTACTACCATCATCTGAATAAACTCGTGCACATAATAATCTAACATATTATCTTCTGTTATAGATATTAAGAGTAATTTCGCCCTCCTCGACCGTGCAGTAGCTCTATTCGACGCCAGATTCTCGCTACGGGCTTTAAGATCCATCTCTTCCCTCAGGAAGCGTCTCACACCAGATATCCTAGCCCAGGTTATCGCTGAGACTTTCTCGGTTTCGAGCACATCCGCCAACGTGGCCAAACAACTTCTAGTTGCTATCGGAAAAGAAGATGTATCTCTAGGTCGCCAGCCTAGTTCTGAGATGGAGATTGATAGCGAACCAAAGGCTCCCGCTAAGAACGGAAATAAGAAGGAGAATAAGGACGTCATTCCTGAGATCGATATCTTCCTGAGTATCCTGATTCAAGTCTATCTATTTGACGCGAAGCATTTCCAGCAAGGGGCGGAATTTTCCAAATATCTTTCGGAGCGCATCCACTCTTTGAATCGCCGAACTCTAGATTCGCTTTCCGCAAAGGCCTACTTCTACTACTCTCTATTCTGCGAGCAGCTTGCTCCTTTGCCCCCATCTCCTCAGTCTCCGATCGTTGCGATCCGCCCGACCCTCTTGACTGCTCTCCGGACTGCCGTCTTGCGAAAGGATATCGACATTCAGGCCTCGGTTATCGTTCTCCTGCTCCGAAGTTACCTACTAACCTCCCACATTTCTCAAGCGGATCTCCTCGTATCTCACACTCAGTTCCCAGAGAATGCTGCCAACAATCAGGTTGCACGCTTCCTTTATTACCTCGGTCGGATCCGAGCCATTCAGTTGCGCTACACTGAGGCACATGAGCATCTAACGGCGGCCACACGAAAAGCGCCGGCAAGCTCATGCGCCCTAGGTTTCGCGCAAACTGCGACAAAGCTCCTACTCGTTGTAGAGCTGCTGATGGGTGATATCCCCGAACGGGCTACCTTCCGCGCTTCCAATATGGAACAAGCCCTTCACCCATACTTCTTGCTCGTCCAA
Organism: Daldinia vernicosa; assembly: GCF_022497035.1. Classification (NCBI taxonomy): domain Eukaryota; kingdom Fungi; phylum Ascomycota; class Sordariomycetes; order Xylariales; family Hypoxylaceae; genus Daldinia; species Daldinia vernicosa. The sequence continues at coordinate 199,523 of NW_025953973.1, read as the reverse complement.
GCCGTGCGAGTAGGTAACTTGGAGGATTTTGAGGTGACGATCGCTGACCATGCCGACACCTTCCGCCGCGATGGGACGTACTCGCTCATCCTGCGCTTACGCCAGAATGTGATCAAGACCGGCATCCGCATGATGAGCTTGAGCTACAGCCGTATCTCGCTGCGCGACATATGCATCCGCCTGCATCTTGGTAGTGAAGAGAGCGCGGAGTACATTGTCGCTAAGGCGATTCGCGATGGCGTCATTGAGGCGACGTTAGATAGGGAACGAGGTTTCATGAAGAGCAAGGAGATTGGTGACGTTTACGCCACCAGGGAACCAGGAGAGGCGTTCCACGACCGTATCAGAGCTTGTCTTGCGCTACACGACGAGAGTGTGAAGGTACGTTGCTATTAATCATATTAGCTACTTCGAATCCAGCCAGACTAACTCATTACGAATAGGCCATGCGTTTCCCCATGAACCAGCACAGACTCGAGTTGAAGAACGCTCAGGAGGCGCGCGAGCGAGAGCGAGAAATGGCAAAGGAGATACAAGAAGGTGACCTGGACGAAGATGACCTCGGTGGAGACTTCGAGGGAATGTAACATAATTTAACCCGTGTATTCTGAAATGGGAAGGACTTCTGGCGCTACGTTTTCCGCCATTACTGGTTTATAATGGGTTAACACGCCAGAACGGGGGAGCCAGCTTATTTGCATCGGTGAAAGTTGTAGTTTGGTGACCGAGAGAAGTTAAGAGGCGGCAATATCGGCGCGGCCAAATATAAACAACGTCATTCGGCCTATTGTAATAGATATCGACGGAGAGAAAGCCTCGTTTTGTTGGCTGGGATAGAAGCGTGTGAGATAGTAGGTTTTTTCTAGCAAGCCAGGACAGTTAACAGCAAATTCAAGCGCTGGCTAGGACCGCCCCCGTTTTTTAGCACGCGTCTAGCAATCACACTGATATTGCTATTATATATTACACGATAGCTTGTTTGACTTATGGTTTGCTCTGTGTAATTGTGTAGTATGGATTTGGTCATGGTCAAGTCTGGAGTCGACGACGCTTTGACAATTACTCTTGGACTAACTAGAGTCTACATTAAGGCGGCCATTTGTTTGTGCTTTGATACCATAGCTTTCACCATGTTACCTACATCTCCCAAATATAGGTATATATCCAAGTATGACCCACGAACAATTTTATCCTATTGGTGCTTGGTTGGTCATGTTAAAGGGTATCACGTGGGACGAATCTACCCCAATATGTACCTTGGTACCACATATAGGCGATAAGCTTCAATGCAACGGATTACGATTACGTAAGCATTCCATTGGCAGTGTCGCGACTGACAGACAACTTTAATTCACCATTTGTCTTTTATTATCTTTTCGCTAAAAGGTATTTTCAATTTACAGGATATGTGTTTAAGACATTTTATATAAGTCTTCCTTCCAAAGAACTAGTCAATCAAAAATGGCGCCTCAGAAGCGCAAGAGATCGCACGATGCCGAACCGGAGTTACCGCGTCGCGCGACCAGACAACATCCTGCGCCCAATAGCGACGAACACCTACTACGAAGCGGTCGTGTGCGTGCTGGTTCTATCAATAAGCCTCACATGTTACCACATACAGACAAAATATTAGAAAAAAACGGGGAGGTTAAGAGAAGAGTAGGGAGGCCACCTAGCAAACAAGACAGCGTCACAACAACTAGACACGCCACGGCGGACAATATATCAAAAGAAAATATACAACCTAATAATAGTTATGAAGAGGAAGTGGAAGTGGGAGGGGAAGAGGAAGAGCAATATGATGATAGAATAAATGAACTAGTAGTTAAGTCTCTGGAGCATCCACGTCCACGTCCACGGCATAAAGAAAAGAAAGCGACGACGAGACAACCGACTACAAGTTCATCCCCTCCACAAACCCGACTTGCACCCCCCAAGCCGACATTACCGCGAAAGCAACAGCAGCAACAAATCCTAAATCAAATAAATACACATACAAAACCACCAAAACCACTCGTGACATCGACGCCAAAGCGCCCTACTACCTCCGACAAGCCGCCAAAGCCTCCTCCCACACCACGCTCAGATCGCAACATCGATAAGGTCGTATTGGGTAACATCTGTTTCAAGGCGTGGTACCCCTCCTTCTATGGCAAGGAGGTGCTAGGCGACATATCAAATAATACCAATTCAGGCGGCAAGGATGGCAAAGACGGCGGCGGCGGGAAGATGGGAGGCAGGATAGGTGGTAGCAAGAGACAACCACCGCCTATGCTCGAACGATTGTATGTCTGCCCGTGCTGCTTTAAATATAGTAGGGAACTGGTCGCGTGGTGGGAGCATGTTAGGTGCTGCGAGAAGACGTTCGAGATGCCTGGGCGGAAGGTGTATACACATCCCAGGGGCTTATTAAGGACGCGGACGGTGAAGATCCCTTCGGCATTCTCTAGTGCTACCACGGCTGCGACCGCAGAGGTAGTTGGAAAGGGTAGGGGGAGAAAGAAGAGCGACGGAGGTGCAGGTGCGCCGATGGCGATGGCGATGGCGGAAGAAGTGGTTAGTGATGACGGCGAGTGGAGTGTGTGGGAAGTTGACGGGGAGAAAGATAGGGTACGCCATCATTTACGCCATCATTTCCTTCAAACATTGAGTTTGTCTCGACTTGATGCTAACTATTTAATAGCTATTCTGTCAGAATCTGTCCCTATTCGCGAAGCTATTCCTAGATAACAAATCGGTCTTCTTCGACGTGACGGGGTTCAACTACTTTCTTCTCGTCTATACGCCCCCGCCAACTCCCGACTCACAACCGTCTCCTTCTCTCGCCCCTATGCCTACCGATGTAATCCCAAACTCCCAATCATCTGCAACAACTCTTTCTAGTACTTCCCAACATACCCCAACGTCGCAGACGAGACCGCAGGTAGTGGGCTTCTTCTCCAAGGAGAAATTGTCCTGGGATAACAACAACCTGGCGTGTATCCTAGTGTTCCCGCCGTGGCAGCGCAAGGGTCTGGGTGCCCTGCTCATGGGTGTATCGTACGAGATCTCCCGGCGTGAGGGTATTCTGGGCGGGCCTGAGAAGCCTATATCTGAACTTGGTAGAAAAGGGTATAAGCAATTCTGGGCGGGCGAGATTGCGCGGTGGCTTCTAGAGCTCAAAATACCGGGTGGGCGAGAGGGGGACGATACAGAAGGCGAGAGAGAGACGGTAATCACGGTCGAAGAAGTGTCCAAGGCCACGTGGATCGTGCCCGAGGATTGCCTCGCCATACTCCGAGAGATGGGCGTCGTAGAAGATGCGGGTCCCAATCCCGCCGAGATAACCACGGCTAACGGGTCAACCGAACGGCGCGGTGGTAGCGTCAGCGACGGAGGAGATGTTGAAACAACAGAAGAGGCGAAGACGGTTCCCCGCGTAAGGCTCGATAGGGAAGCTATCAGGCGCTGGGTTGACGCGAATAAGATCGACCTCACTAAGGCGTGCGACCCGGACGGCTTCGTCGAGGGGTACGCGGTTAGGGAGGGAGAGAGCGAGGAAGTGGATGAAGAGTAGGAGGAGAGCAATGGAGAAAGAGAAGAGAAGAGATGGATGGAAATATATAAGATACCCCTGTGTTTTGCTATGTTTTGTCTTTTAAGAGAATAATCGTCGACGTGTTCGCTTGAGGTGCAAAATCACGTACACTTAAACGAAGAGCTTGACAGAATATAGTTCTCTTAAAGAGGTGTTTAAATTATAACCTTCAAAGTATAGCCTTTTTAGGTGATGGGTAGGTATATTTCCAACTCGTAATTGTTGTCCCGTATAATACCTAGCGTATTATTTGCTCCTTGTCCTTCGGAGATGCTATTTCCTTCATCATCCCTGAATTAGACCTTTCATGTTACCGTGTTGAGTGTTTCCACCTCGAGGGAGCGTTGGGTAGTTGTTCTCTGTTGCTGTATATACCAATAAATATTCGTAGCTACTATATGCAAGGTATACCTAGGATGTTCTCATTCTGTATGGTTTCTGGGAAAGTAGGTTCTCACGGGAGTGACACAGCACTTGGTCACCAGGTTTATTAGTGTCACGTAGAGTGAGCTTGAAAACCTCTCGAGGATCCCCTGTCTATTCAAATGAAACTAAAAACATCACAGCAACTGAACACTGATTTTAAAATACCGAAATTCTATGTATCCATACCGAGAAGAGGAATGGTGTTTTTTATGATTTGCTAAAATATGCTATAAGAAGTGGAAGACACCCAGACGAGACCCGAGACCGGACCAAAAAGAGAAACATATATATACCTAGATGACCGATTCATGCAACCATTCAATCATTATTTTTGAAAAAAGACCGCCCATCCGTATCGCTTGCTTGCCTGCTTGCTTACTCGCTCTCTCGCTCATTTTCATCATCAAGGAAAAAAGAAAGAGGGAAAAAAGCCCGCCCAATGTTGTGCCGTTAAACATATGCTGTCGTACCTACCTAGGTATGTCATACCTATGCTGTCCTACATGTACCCAGTAGAATAATTTCAAAAAAGCCCATGCTTGTATGCAGATGTGTGTGTGTGTGTGTGTCCTTGAGGCATCATATTTTCATATCGTTATCATTTCCGATTGTCGTGTCGTTCGTTTTAGTTTCTGTCGTATGGAGTGTCGTGAGATAGGTGTAGGTATGTACCTATGTATGTGTGTATGTAGAGATAAATGGAAAAATAAGGATTCAAGTATATAGCAAGGTGATCCCTGCTTCGGGAGAGGGACAAGCATGCGGGTTACCGATCTAGGTTATTTATTTAACCTCGGATCCGTACAACGGCCTGCGTTTGCCGTCAAACTCGTTAACAACTCTGCGAAAGCGGCCGACCATCGACGGAGTCCCGTGCGGCGCGTGGTGGTGCCTGCGCTTAGTGTACCCTTCGTCGCCGACGCAGCTGATGCTGTCGTCGGGCGCGATGCTCTCCACGTCGTCGTCGTCGTCATCCCAGCCGGTGCGGCTCTCGGGCAGATCGAGATCCCGCGCCGAAACCCGGCTGTGCGACCGTGTGGGAGGGCGTGCCATGCTGACGGGTCGCTTGCTACGCGTTGAGACGTACGTCTCGGTTGCTTCAGTCGGCCGGGGAGCTCTGTGCTTGGAGCTGCTGCGACCGCGGTATTCGGACTCGGCGGCATATTTGGATGGTGTTGCGGTGTGCCTCGACGGGGCCGCTGAGTACTTGGACGGCGCGTAACTGCGACGGTCGTCCTCGCCCACCTGGCTGCGGTACTCCCTGTCCATTAGGAGCTTTTGCTCGTACTTGGTGCCGGCATTGCTTATATATTCTACGTCGGGCGGCCGCCTTGCGGAGCCAGCCTCGCTGAGGCGACGAGATCGGCTGGCCGTGGTATAGTGGCTCGAGTGTCGGCTCGCGCGGTCGTCGAGGTCTTCTACTACCCTACTCCTTGCAGGAGCCTCAATCTGGGCATACCGTGCTCCGTAGCTAAGCGGTGGGTACTTCTTATCCTCGATATACCTAGGTTGAACATTCGGCTGCGGGTCTGGATAGGATGCGCGCCGTTGTAATGCGGCTTCGTATTCTTGACGCGGGGTAGCACGCTGACGGCCGCCGTTACTCATAAAGGCATAGGTCAAAGCGCTACCTACGGCAACACCAACGGCTGCGGCCCCGAGGACCGTGCCCATGCTGGTGCCAGCGCCGAACCCCCCGGATGTCTCACGCGGCGGGGGTTCCACGGCGGAAGTAGTGGCACTTCGCTTCATCATGGACCGAGGTTCTCGTGAAGAAATGGTAGCGCTAGAATTCGCACGTGCAAAGCTGGAACGATATCCAGCGGGGCAGACGGCCTCTATCTTGTTTCCGTCAAAGTCGGTGACCTCTACGCGGCCCTCGTCGAATGTGTCTATTTGTATATCGGGTTCCGCTCGTAAGGCAGCGGTTCGAAAAGCAGATACAACCGAGGGTGATTGGGCGGAAAGGATTACGCGAGATGGTCTTAGATGTTGGCCGGGAGCAAGCCTCTTAACTTCTAGGACCGGGGTGCCGGATGTACTGTCACCGAAGACTATGGACGAGGCATTGGCGGAGATATAACGGAGTTTGAGTGGTTGGACGATAGCGGCATAAAAGGAGGCCGAAGAGGGGAGGTCCCTAACCTGAACCGGCTGCATAATACCTGAGGCACTTTTGCGTGTATAATGCTAGCAATATTGGAAGAAATGATAGGTACTGGCTGGGGTGATATAGAACTTTGGAAGAAGAGAAAGAACAAAAATGGTATCGACTTGTATATTCGAAAATCATAAGACGGTGATGAACGGCTGGAGACAAGGCATCATAAGGCACCAGATACGCAGCTACACGTGTAACACGCCGGGGTATGTAACAGACACTACATATAGTAAGGGGTAAGTAAAATATGGCCCAAGCTCTCCGGGGGGGTAAGGGGGTAATCGTGTACACGTAGCTGGCTGGCTGGCCGGCTGGGGTAGAATTTTCGATGTTTCGATAGGGATACGGAGACACATGGATTGGGTTAATAGGGATCAATCGAGATTTATGATAGTTGATGTTTTTATCTATTTCATCATTTGTAACCATCCTATTAAGAATGCAATTATAACAATATCCAATTGAATTAAATAGTCGATCAATAATCTTGAATACAATTTAATACACTTGACAGGTTGAGCGAAGATCATGTACTCCGAATCGGTACTACAGAATGTAATTCAGATTCGTAAATCATGTGACTTGCTTACCGCCGAATTGGATGAAATACTTTGATACCTTAGACCGCAAGACATTCGGAAAATTCGCGGTGCATAGGTAGGTACATAGACCAGCGCATCAAAAAACAGGTCACATGTAATGAAAAGAATTTGCGCCATCTCGCTTGAAGAGCGAAACATCATCTCGATGTAGAATTTCAACAATCAATTGAAATTTCTGTTCATATTATTACTTACCAATTAGTCAACCCCCTTTTTTACCAGGTTGAAAATGAACTAATATTATATATACTAGTCAATTTCGTAGTAAAAAAGTTTAATATCACTGAGTAGAAAAAAAAAATTTCATCCCAAAGCAATGAGGCTTAAAAAAAGCGCACCTTGCAGTACCGGCGTCCCGGGAACCTGAGTGGTTCGAAAAAAAAAAAAGTTTTCGCATTGTGCGACCCACAAACCTCACATTCCCATTTCCCTCTCTCCCCCAAAGAAATCCTGCCGGGAAATTCCCAACGGAAATTGGACACATACTTACATACAGAGCTGCAGGCATACGCTGCGCTTTGTACCTATGTATGTAGGGGGTAAAAGCCGGTATGGTATAGTACCTCTCAAGCGGTGATCGGTATCAATCCTGGTGTCCAAGCAAGCGCTCCCATTGGCCACTGGGCCAAGACAATAAAAAATAAGAAGTTAGATCGAAGGTCGAGCTGCAAGCAACATTGAAGCAAGGAAGGTTTAGGTAATCGGACGGGACACTATTCGGTCGGGAAAGCTTCAGCGTCGCAGCGTCGAAAGCTAAACCCGGTTGGCTTATGTGAGCTCAAATATGTACCTGTAAAAAGCTGCACTAACAAAGCACCGAGGGAAAGAAGAACATTAGTCGACCCTTTCCTAAGGAAATCTTTTAGTAGCAAGTGCCGGAGTCCAAAAGAGCATCTTTTGCAAAGCTCCTTCCTCCCGGAATCCGAGGGTGCTTCGCGCCTTTTATCCTTTCTGTCCCGACTCTTTCCTGTTTGCTGTGTTCCCTCCATGCTCCACTCACGTGTTACTCGAGGTCTCAGGTATTGACGTTGATGACATGCAGTGGAGCTTGAGGGGGTGGGGGTCACCATTCTTATCCTACTTTTTCTTTTTTTTTGAGGATATGTACATGAAGGTTTCACAACATGCCATTAAAAAGTTCAGATAATTAATGAATAATATTTCTGTAAAGATAAATATATACATCTAATGTGAATAACATACCTGTTCAATTTAAGAATAATGTTAAAAGACTTACAAGAAAGTCCTTGATCATAGAATCCGCCAAGAGGTGATAAAAAAAAAGCCTCAGGCTTTTTTGATAAAATGTGTCCGGGATGCCGGTATAGGATGACCCGGTATTGCCCGAAAGACAGCTTTGTTTAACCCAACCGTCAAAAATCATTGTCAGTCTTGTCCTGATCGGGTAGTCCTCTACTACACAGTAGAAAATTTTGCGAACAAGTTCAGATCAGTTCTTAGAGGTTGAGCCGTCCCACTTCTCAATCCACTCATCCTGTGGGTTTCGAGTTGTAGTAGTCTTTCTCATAGTTACCATACCTACCTCCTACCTGAACAACTCAAGGTACTTCTGTTCTTAAGAAACTTCCTAAGGAACCGACCTTCGTATTGTACCAACTGTTGCACTGTGTCCCCCTAAGGTACCCAGCTGCTAACTAGCAACCAAGTACCTAACCGAGTTCCCAAGCAACCACCAACCCGGACGATTCTGTTCCTCTCGTTTCTTCCGAAGCTCTCCCTTCCTTTTCTTCCTTTCCCACTCACACACCAGTCAGCAAGCTCAATTTTTTTTTTCTCTCCTTCGACGATTTGGACCAGCTCCTCACTCCCATCTTCTCTTTCATCAGTCATCTTTGGTCTTTGCAACCAACACCTCTCCCCTCATCCACGTCTATCACAATGGCCTCCGCTCGCGTTGTCGCCTCCAGGCTCGCCTCCTCCATGGGCACCAAGGTCGCTCGACCTGCCATGCGAGCCCAATTGACCAGCGTTGCTGCTAAGCGAACCATCAGTATGTTTAAACCTTTAATTTAAACCCATTTATACCTGACAAGGTATCAAAAATATTATAATGATTTCAATTGATACTTCAATTGCGGCGTGAAAAAAATTTTCCTTTGTTGTTTGTGCGCTTGCTAATGTATGTCAACCTTAGGCAATGCCACTCCCTTCCAGGCCGTCAAGCGCCAGCAAGCCTCCAAGATCCTGAGCGCCACTACCCGCCAGGTTTTCCAGCAGACTCCCCGCCGAGCTTACTCCTCTGAGATCGCCCAGGCCATGGTCGAGGTCTCCAAGAACATCGGTATGGGTTCCGCCGCCATCGGTCTGACTGGTGCTGGTATTGGTATCGGTCTCGTCTTCGCTGCTCTCCTTAACGGTGTTGCCCGCAACCCCGCTCTCCGTGGCCAGCTCTTCTCTTACGCCATTCTGGGTTTCGCTTTCGTCGAAGCCATCGGTCTTTTCGACCTCATGGTTGCCCTCATGGCCAAGTTCGTACGTAATATCCGAAAATCCCGCAACAAAAATTTTTATCTTCAAACAATACTAACATACGGGGAACAGACTTAAGCAACTTAACCTCCATACTTACGGAGGCTGGGGTTCACACTACGGTCTGGAACGTGTGAATGAGCAAATTCGGAGTGAGGGGTACACCGCGATGGTTTCGTGCCTTCACCGTGTTCAATAGGAGAACCAGCATTAGAGTAATTAGAGGTCCATAGACTCCCGTGGAAAGGGGAAAAAAACCTAGGGGAGGAGGGTTTGCATTGCATTCAGGCATGTAAAGATGGGAGAAAACTAAGGCCACCTCTGGTTGGCGTCTGTAAAATACAACCACCATCTTCACCAACATCACTGAGGCTTTCCTTTTTGTTTTTATGCCTGATGACGAGAAACGAATTCGTGAATTGTCCCAAATGGGCTAATGGCTAATGAAAAGAAATTCCACTCACCAAGTATCATGGTATCTGGTATCTTGTCTATATCGTGATACGCCTATAAGCCTATAAGAAATACTCGTAGCAGAGCTCCTGGTCACTTGACCATCCCCACGATTCGCGATTTGCGCGGTTTTCCCGCTTAAGATCTGATCCACCGAATTCGCTTGATTCCCTGGCCAGGGTCAAGACACGATTGTATCTGTATCTCGACTAGCTTCTGCACAATTTTGTACAGATTGTGCAACACATCCCGTTGAGCCGTACAATGAATGGCCCACCAGCCCACTTAGGCGGTTTGGTTTGCCATCTCTCGCTATCCTCGAATCGATAGAACCCCCACCACGTCTCCCTGCCTTTGCCGAAACCGCCAATCAGGAAGAGCAATTGGGGACCGTGTGGGCTCTCTGGCTGGGGAATAAAAAGAGAGCGGAGACGAATGGCCTCTCCTGGTCTGGGGGATGACGAGAGAGTGTACAGTCTGGAGAGTGTACTGTACGTTGCGGAGTAGAAGAAGAAAAGATAATTTAGCTGCTTAGACTAGCTGCTTCGGGCAGGTATCAAGCAATGAGGTCAGATTGATGGCTTGATAAGAGCTTGATAGGCAAACTAGGTTCGTTAGGGTTAAGGTTAGAGTTCGACTTTAAGTTTAGTTGTCTTTGATTGTGGACCGGTCCGATGTGCTAACAGGGAAGGATGTGCTGATAATAACTGGAGGTACCGTGTATATATGTATTAGTTGACCCCCAATGTTGATGCTCACGGAAGCCTCTTGATATCGTTCCCTTTTATAAATCTTTTTGAAACTAATTACCGCCGTCGACTGTTAGACATATTCGAAAATATCTTCCCCGACTATGACGAGCGCCTAAAAGTCTTCTTCTTTAAGATATGAAGTAATGACCGGTCTGGTATTCTCGTTATCCTGCTTACCGCAACGGGTACCACGAATAGGTTAATGCGGATCACGGTTCTGATGCGTGGATAGACAATAACAAGAAGGACAACAGCATGACAACAGCATGATATCGTGCACCCATGGCACGATGAAAATGCGTGGTTGACAGACTCGGCCAGGTACCATTTAAAGGAAACTTCGACGATGAGGACCGCATTATGACTTCTCGATAACAGCTTTGAGGAAGTAGGCAACAATGCTGGATCGTTGGTCGGACACGCTGAGCCTATAGCCTGTCACAAGTTAACGCGAGGAGTTGCCCTCGAGGCTTCCGGCTGATTCTTCCTATGGAGACAATCCAGGTAGAATATGTGATTGCCCAACTGCATCAGGGATCGGCCCGCAGGGGTTCACTGGAAGCGACAGCGACCAGCGAGGTGCTGACGCTGTGTGATCGAATCAACTACCGGTGGTCTTTGAGTGGAATTGTTACATGATACAAGTTGATCTTGACCTTGTCCTGGTCATCTCCGCTTGATATGTCCTCGAGCATCGAACATTCATATAGGGTTCCACGCGACCTATATTGGGCGGTATGCTCATTAGATTATGGGCTTTGCTCCGGTTGATGTCGCTCTTTCTTGGGCCTAAAGGCCAAGAATGAAAGGTCGTGGTATCGCCGTTCCGGGCCTACTTATAATATAGGGTTGGTGGATTTGGTGCTATGTTGCAACCGTGAACTGTCGGAACGCCCGAATGGCATCGGTATCAAAGCGTTCTGCCCCGTGTTGAGCAGCGTCTCCACCACGCATCGGTCCGTGCTAACACCTGAGCTTGGGTGTTTCAGTTCTACCCGGGGCCTTATCCTACTATTGGAAAATCCGAATGAAAAGTACCAGGGGTACCGCTCGATTCTCAGCAGCGCTGAAAGATGCCAACGGCATATTTTCGCCTAGGACGTTGCTATCTGGAAGAGCCAAGATAGGTCCGACTTGCATGTTGGCTAGAGTGGATTGCTCGCTTTATACGGATTGAGGATACGTTTTCGGGCGTAAGAGACAAGCAACAAGCCAGAAAGAAAATACCGCGTTCTAACAAACTATCACGCAAGAGAGTAGTTTCCAGAGAAGATATTTTGGGCTTATAAATCACGGATACGAATGAGTGGTGGGCTGTAAGTGCTAAGGATTCGCCCTCGACGACGTTTTTTTAACAATTTAGTATTTTGGATGCGAAAAGAAAGGATAGAAGGAAGCAATGATGAAGTTGATTTCTCGGATGAGGTCAAAATAAGAATTACACAGGGAGTTTGGTTGTGGTCGACGCACCTCAGGCATTCGAGTGGCATGTTTCTCTACTCCTTTTCCCCTCATAAATCACATGATAACCTTCCTCTTCTTTACAGACCAATGCTACCCCAGACTTTTCCCCCAGACCAACCCCGGACTTGATTACTCCCCCGCCTTTTTTATTCGTTCACGTCTTACACCACTATGCCCTATTTATCCATCATCCGGCGATCGAGGTAGGAGTCCATGGTACGAACTCGTCAGCTCGCTACGGATAAGCACACGGTACATGGAGAGCGCAGGCCAACCATATTCGTCCACATTGTTGCTCTGAAGGGTTCTGAGGACCGTGCTTATTTGCGTTTGATTGCATCCGTTTCGTAACCTCGCGCTCCCACGAAACACGAAGTCAATTCTAGTCACAATGCCGTTAACCGTATCATAATGTCCAATATCGAACGTAGCCCTTCGAGGTCAAAGACTTACCGGATCGTTATTCGCCGAATCCAAGCGTGGTTTCACAATTCAAGTCATGTTCAAGTAGAAGCCAATGAAGTGGGATATCAAAATAAATGTTATTTCGCTAGAATAGGGGTATGCGGGAAAATGCCTCTGAAATAGGGCTCGCGACGATTAGCTACCTTCTATCCGTCCTCCCAACCGGTGTACAGACTCAGATCTCAATCAATGTGATCCATAGGCTGCAAATCGTTTCATGCCGGCGCATCTTCAACCTCGAGCGGTATAGTCGATGACGTGGTCACAAACCCCCTTGATAGGCATCATTGGTTCGGATACGCTTTTCGACTACAAGAAACCTCGCTCTCTGTCCAATCTAGGGCCGATTTCCCTGACGAGCGTTACCATACCCAAGCCAAAAAGCACTATGAGAGTGGCCACCACGGATCGGTGGGGTGACGAGCGTAAATAAAGTAATCACGGTCAGGAGGGAAGTTGACCGGGTTCGGGAGATCCTCGTCGATTTCGTCTGGGACACTTGGGCCCCATCCCAAAGACTCATCATTACCGAACCCGCCTCTGTCTTCGAAATCCCGGTCGAAGGCTTCCCAATCCCGGTCGCTTCCCAAATTGGTCCGCATATCATAGTCCGAAGCAGTGTCTCCATGCCAGAGGTTCCAGTTGTACAGTCCGCTGCTCACCCTCTCAACCACGATCGGGAACCACCACCAACAGTACGTGTCCGCTGTGACCAATTGGCTCCAATAATCTTCCCAGTTTTCGTCGTAATGGTCGTCATCGTCGTAGTAGTAGGGCGTCGAATCACGTATCCATTCATGATATGGGTCGTAATTCATGTGACTGGAAATATCGCGCTCGTCGTTTAGAGTGGCTTGGGTATGTGTGATGAAATCGTTGCGTTGTCGTGAAAGAGAGTATAGGGTTCCTTGGTAGGGTTCTTGGTAGGATTCCTCATGGTGATCTCGAGCACGCTGACTCGAAATCTCTTCGTCCATATCGTCGACAGCGACGTCCCCAAAGCCACTTTCTTCGTCGCTGTCCCCCCACACAGGATGTAAACCGTCATCGAACCAATCAATATCATAGTAAAGAATCTTTGGCATGGTAAGTTTGACCTACAATGATATCCTGTATCGTAGCTTTAACACTGGCGTCAGGGCAATGGACCCAGTGCCTGATCTTTCCCGCGAAATCTGCTTTTTTTTTTTACCCTGGATACTTGTATTAAAGGTTGCTCTAATTTGTAAATCAGTTTAAGGAAGGGAGAAGCCAAGGGTTTTCTAGGGAGCTTCCAACCAAGTAGTGACGTGACGGAGAGGTGATTCAAGTCGTAAAGTACGTACCTAGGTAGGTAAGTGACCTTAGTATCTCCCTTACCTCACGCGACTCCAGAGGTGTAGAGTCAGGTAAGTGTAACCTTGATATATGTAAGGTTGTAAGTGAGTATTAAGGTTGGCTATATGATTAAGTATGACAAGGGGAAAGAAGTGTCGTCTCTTAAGTTATAAGAGTTACGTTGCGTTAGTCATTACTTATACTCAATCGTATCTTTAGCGTACATAGGTAAATAGTATAATCCGAAAATATATCTACTAAGAAACAGTTACTAGGTAGCCTAACAATGCCTACTAGTAATAACAAACAGTTTGTGATTCCTTAGTAAGGTAGCTTAGGTTTTCTTTCACAGGGAAGAATAAATATTTAATACTACCTAACCTAAGTGCCTACTCATTGTTGATTGAAACCCGCTTCCTTTATGTAAGTAAGGTAATTGCTAGGCCGTGACCAATATCGAATGAGCTCGCTTCATCTATTGCGACAAGAAGTCCTAGCGCCTCTGTCCTTAGACTTCAGTGACTTAGGTTTATTTGAGGCAAACCCATTTTGATGCCTTTCTGAGGAATTCGTGACTGTTATAGATTCCATAGCTATTTGTTTGGCAGCACTCAAGTGTAGAGTAAACGAGAAGGGGCCTGCTGTTAGTCATCTTTGGCAGGCTTAGGTAGGTACGCTTGGGAAAGGGGCGCATTGGCGCTCTTACGCTGAATTAAAGGGGGGCAACTATTTGATACCTAACACGTAGAAATAAGAAGCTACTGTAAGGTGAGTAGAGATAGAGGATAGTATAATTTGCTTTGAAGAAAACACTTCCTAGATAGTAGTCATTATATAGGCTCCAATAGCCTTATAGTATGCACCACCCACGAACCCAAGCCTAATACCCTTTCTATACCTCCGAAAATGCCTAAATAGCACATAGCGATTCCGTAGCGGCCGAAAAATCACTGACCATTCCCACCTCTATTCTCTAAAAGACTCTATTCTCTAAGAGACTCTAGCAAACGAATAAAACCACCGCTTCAAGCAACGCCGTGTTTCCAGAAAGTCTCAATGTTAGCATGCGTAGCCTCGTCCACGTACTCGTGCGGCGGGCGCAGAGTCACGCTGTCGCCGTGGATCTCAGCTACGGCACCGTTAATCTTGGGGTCCCCGATGAGTTGCGCGATGCCCTTGATGAGCGTCTCCTGTGGCGTGACGATCATCTCCTCGAATAAGGCTTTGGATGGCGCGAGACCACTTTCTATATTGTTGTTAGCCCAGTTAACGAAGTTTTAATGATGCGCATGTAAATTTGAAGGAACCGAAAGGGGCTTGGATGAAGGAATATAGTAAGAAGGGGGGGGGGCTCTTACCGAGGACTGCGGGTGCTAATGCGTTGATGCGGATGTTAACGCGTTCGAGAACCATCGCTAGGGATCGAACAAGCCCGATTACGCCGGCTTTTGAGGCAGCGTATATGGGAGCTACGGGGAATGGATATAGACCCGCATTTGAAGCAGTGCAGATGATGGTACCCCGTGATCCTGTTGTGGGATCCGGCTTGTTCTTCCTGATGTAGTGCGCTGCAAGTTTGACAGCTGCCGTGCAAGTTAGTAAAAGTGCAGCCTCTCGCATAATGGTTGATGTAACTCACTGTATATCACACCCGTTAGATTTACGTCCAGCGTCCTGAGCCTTGGCTGCGATGGCTCCTCCTCGTCGACGAGCGTTAGACTGCTGGCACCTTGTTCCGAGATACCAGCGTTGGCCATTACGACGTCGACGGCGCCGCGCTGCTGATAGACCTCCCTAAATGCCGTGTCTAGGTCTGACCACGACGTGACGTCCACGCGCCTGAAGCTGATAGTGGATTGCGGATACTCTGATCCTACGTCGGTCACCACCTTGTGGCCTAAGGCGGTGTTGACGTCAAGAATACTGACGGCATAACCCAGGGAAGCAAAATATTTGGTCATTGCGGCCCCGAGCCCGCTCGAGCCGCCGGTCACAATGACACTCAGCGGTCGCGGTTGTGTTGAGTTGCCGTTCATTGTAGTTTGTGTGTAGGTGTAGGTTTGGTATAAGCCAATTTTAACTAAGAAGTTTCGAGGAAACTTGTATGATGTTTCTCTGATACTGTGACTGAGTGCTTATGAGAATCCTGTAAGGTATTTATGTTGTCGAGACTAGTCAACGTCTTGTATACACATGTAGACGAAGTACGTGGTAGTTAAGTAGTCGACGAAGGAAGTGGGGAATATATAGGTGCCAACTTCCGAGGCGCAAGAAAACCATAGTACAGACCTTTTTGAGTGTAATTGAGTGTAATTGGATAAAGTCCGTACATGATTCCTTGACCAGCAATTTACCAAGCCTTCGTTCGATCCCGACTTGCTAAAGTCGATAGAGGAACGTACAGTGGATCAGGCTACTAAACTCGGCAGTTGGTCACCCTATGATGAGTGCTACTATGTATGATGAGTGGGGTACGGCGTCAGGAGATTCCCGTATTGAAGGACTTACATAGTATCGTGATCTAAGAAATTAGACGGCTTTTTAGAGCGAAGTTGACCATTCGACTTAACAATAAAGCCATACAATTTAATACTTAAATCATTTGAAATCCTTCTTCTTTTTCGGCCACATTTTGAGCTCTGTAAAACTTACTTCGTATTGCCGGTTAACTTGTATGAAAATATCGCAATGGCTTTATGCGGAAACTGTTCCGAACTCAGTTCAGCTGAGTCGCAGGTAACCTCCGACTATTTACTTCGTGTAGCCGACCTAGTCTGGATAATAAATATATGTCGGATTGACATGGGGGAAGGAAGTCCTGGTTCACCAAGGGCCACAATTGAGACGATTCCGGTATATGGAAGACTGAATAGGAATACATGGATATTTTGATATAAACTATAGTTATGGGTTATTGTTACACTAAAACTCCATGATTATCCTCTCAATCACGAAGAGATGTTTGGAGAGTCTGGGGTATCCTTCTTGGGAACTGTTATTCAGTTAGTCTACCTACGGCTACGGGACTGGAAAACAGCGAATATGCTCTCTGACCGGTTCTTGGCGGAACGTGCCCGGGCCGGTGCTTACCTTGATTCTTCTCCCACTGCTTCGGCATTCCCTTGTAGTGCGTGGGCAAATGTCTGGTCGGTCTGGACTGCGAAGTGGAGCTCGAATCGGACGTGGCGGCATTCTCCGTCTTGTTGTCGCCGGAGTCCGTTTGGGCTGTACTCTCCGAGACTGGGCCCACCTTCTTGGTCTCTTCTTCGGAAGCGAGTACGGTCTTGTCTTGTGACTTGTTGTCGGCCATTTTTCTGATTTTTCTGCAAGTTGGGAGGCGGATGTGGGCAGATGATTATTGTAAGTTTGTAAGTTGATGAAGGTGTAATGGGATGTTCTGAGTAAAAAGAAAAGTGGTGGCCTAATTGTCGGTCGGTCCCCGATAAGAATAACATCCGAATGGGAATAATCAGGTGATTGATCGGCCACTGTAATAGGGATGGGTTTTATGCGCATAATTGATCAATTATGCGGTATTATATATTCCGTAATGTTATACCGTATTATACGCTAGTGATATTATATTTTTCCCATCCCTATGTACACTGTAATTCGTAATTTGGCAATGCTAGGGTGACGTCAATGGTATATTACCTAAGGTAATGTACCTAATATATGTACATCTACATAATGGATAAGTACATAAACTTCAATCTTCCCAACACTATCCTACAAATCTGTAGCCTCGAGTTTTCTTGCTTCAAGTCGGCTTGTCTCATACGTATAATTATGCAGATTAATAAATACTTTAGCTAATATTGATTAATACCCAGGTAGTTATCTACTCGTCTGTCAAAAGACGAAGCAATCTTGCTAGGATAATCTTACCTCCACGTTACACAACATAGCATATCGCTTAACTAATGTAACGAATCGCAGATTGAAATCATCACGTTTCCATAATCAGGCAGTAATTTCTTTTGCTTTTTACAGCAAAGGGCTTTTTATTCCAGAAGGCGCACAAACCATTAAATTGATACCGCTAACCTGAAATCTTGAGAACCCCCTATGTAAAAAAAGAAGAAAACTCACTTCGGCGCGTCTTCAATCTTTGAATCGCTCGTGTTAACTCTCTGATCGTTTGTTATATAATATACCCTTTTAAAATATATGTAGTACCTATCCATATCACCTTAATGTTTCGACGACTTTGGACGGGGCTACGTAGCCCAGCCACCACCAACGTCTCTAAAATATGGCCACGTCCGCAGTCTCGAACCTCCTTTTTCACCTCGAGGACAGCGTATCGACAACATGGCTCAGGAACCCGCCGATCGCAGCCCAAAGTCTTGCATGCAGGGGTATACGGCATTATAGCTATGGACATTGCCTTGCTGGTGACAGATGAATCCATGAGCCTCAAAGAAAGATCAGATCTCGCTATCCGGACTATCGATCATATCACTGATGCGCCGGATGATGCCACTAAGCTCCGACGCTTCTGGGAGACGGGGCAGTCGCTGCTTGAGAAGTACTCAGGCGCCGCTGTGGAACACCACGGCCATCTAAGGCTGGACCAGTTCGGGGATGATCAACTCGAGGCCCGATTGATGGTTGCGCCTGATCCTGACGTTCCGGGGGGATCCTTCATCCTCTGTCAAGCTGCGCTCTTTGAAGAATTACGGCCGTACGAGAACCGAGCTGGGCAAGCCCTGCTATCTGCCACCGAAGCCTTCGCGCAGCATCGCGACGGGCTGGCGCGTGGTGTGCTGTTAATGATAGATATGACTTGTGGTGATTGCGCGACCCTATACTTCGATGGGAAGAGGTGGTTTAATATTGCATTTTTCCAGTTTGTGTCGCCGCAGGATCTAGGCTACAGCCCAAGATAGGAATTGCTTGCTTCATCGTCTCTTGCCTTGCTCGTTGACTTTGCGGTATGAGGACATTACGTGGAAA
Organism: Daldinia vernicosa; assembly: GCF_022497035.1. NCBI lineage: Eukaryota > Fungi > Ascomycota > Sordariomycetes > Xylariales > Hypoxylaceae > Daldinia > Daldinia vernicosa. The sequence continues at coordinate 180,857 of NW_025953973.1, read as the reverse complement.
ATCGGTATTCGAGGAGTTCGGGGACATACATGGTGTAATATATAGAGGTCACATATAGTAAGTTATAGCGCATTGAATTTTATAGAGAAACAGACACGTCGATATGGCAAGCAAAACATACCTAGGTCAGATGGGAAAAGGGGGTCAGTCATAATACGCTATCTAGTTACCTCTATGGTATGTACCTAACCTACATAGCTATATGATTTTACTATCTTAAGCCGTAATAACTCGTTGGCTACACCTAACTATCAGTTAGGCGTAACTAATTAAAGCAGCCACACACGTCGCAAGCAATATTGTTCATGATATTCTCGAAACGTAGCTTGTTGCCGCAAACATAGCATTCTGGTCCTGATTGCAAACCGTCCATATCTTTCTTTTTCCTTCTTGTCTCATGCGCCGTGCGTTCGCCCTTCTTCGGAATGACCTTCCACTCCTTTCCTTCTTCATACCAAAATTCCTCCAGAGTAGACGTCTCGTCGCCGTTGGCCTTCTGCGCGTTCCTCCTTACTCCGCGCGTTTTAGGACCCAACTCTTGCTCGTTTTCCTCTTGTACGAGACTATACGAGTTTGACGGGTCCTGCGGTAGGTTAGAGAGGTTGTTGGGCGCTGGCATAGCAGGCATGGAGAACTTACGCGGCGTTGGGGGATACAGAGCGTCCATGCCAGGGACGTGTTCTATCTCCAACGGCGTGACGAACGTAGGAAGATTCAATTGCTGTGAGGAAGACGCATCGTAGACCGATTGCCCGTCGTCGTTCGCTGATTGCTTACCGGAAGCTGACCGTAAATAGTCTGAAATCAATTCCATCTCGAGATCCCTGTCGAAATTCTCCGGGGTTGACATCTTGAATCGTAAGGTATAGTTTAATAACTTCCTAGGAACCTTACTAACCTACCTCGGATAAATAGTATTTTCGAGATTTCGAGATTGTTAGATGTGAAAATGCTTGTGGTCTTGGAACTTGGATGGCTGATGATCGAGGGAAGATCGAACCCCTAAAATACACAATAGTATGGTGCAATACTAAAAAGCCAACTCTAAGCAAGATACGTTCCGCCTTTGTCTAAATAGATAACCAATTCATAACATTTGAAATTGCACAATGAATGACTCCTTAAACAATGTAATTGTCAAAGGCGCCGTGATAAGTCAATATTATTGTTCATAAATCGTTATGCTGTTAGGTAAATGGCCTCTTTCTTCTATCGCTTCTAGTATAGGTAGTGACCTAGTTTTAGTAAATGAAATCATTGTACAGGCTGTTGTCTTTCTAGATAGATTAGGTACTATGTAGTTTGGATTAGGTGCATCCCGAATCCTTTCATAAGGTAGGGGGTGTATTCGCATAGTAGCTGATAATCGAAGAAGAAACGACATATGTCCCAGCGGGCACGTAGACGACGGCGTTGGTTGCGCTGGACGAAGAGCAAGATCCTGGAGCGCACCTATTGTCATCGCTGGTTGCCCTATTGATAGCAGCAGTATCGTCGGTTTTGCCGTCTCTGTTTTTCCTATTAGCACTCCACGTAGGGAGGTAAGTTATCCATACCCTTTGGCGCTATAATCCTTAACGTTGCGGTAGACCTTGTAAGTCGCACGGTTGGAATTGAAGGCTGATATGCCTTGGTGAGAGATCGTCTCATACCAGTAAGTGCTGGTGGCTCGCTCTTCGATTTTCCTTACTTCGGAGCTTGAGCTCACCGGCGAGACATCGCTGACTACGGCCGAACCAGATTCGCCTGCATATCCACTCAATTCCGCTAGCTGCGCGCTCACTGCACTTTGCACCTCCGGGATAACTAGCTTCTCCCCCAGAATAGTCGGTATGAATAAAACGGCTGCCAGGAAAGGCATATTGATTTGGATAGCGTTGTCAAACACTGAAGGCCAGATGGCCTAGACCCTTGAAAGCTCGAAGTCAAGTTCTCGAGATTGTCATTAGCCGCATACATTTTTAACTTAATAGTTACCTAGGTAGGTATCTATATATTCCCATGTTTAAAAGTCAAGCATTGAGCTAACGAAGAGCTGATGTACTAAGCGTGCTCGACTCTTCCAGTCAACTCGTCAACTTTACGCGTTGGGGGGTCAGCCGCGCGTAAGAGCGATTGCATTTATCTTTGGAGATATGCTACGACAAGAACGCGTATAATAACCCTAATCGGGGCCATTTAACATCGGATTAAATTCCTTCTTGGTGGATTTTAAGTCTCAGATGTTCCTTTTAAGGATTCGAGCTTCTTGCACTCTACCTACTGGTCATTTTCGCGTCTGTTTATTTATTGTCTTGGCATTGCGTACTGCGAGAATGCGAACGGCGAACAGCGAACTAAACCGTCGCTGAGTTATTTTCTGAAGTCCCATCGACAAAGGGTGTGTTGTTTGTCTAGCCGGTCAGCCGGTCAAGATTTTTTGGGTACTGATTGACGGCGAAAAGATTCATATTTTTTTTTGTTTGGTTGGAAATGGTAAGAATTAAATGACGCCAGTTATGCCCCAACTCCAACTGCCCAAACAACTTAAAGAGTCAGGTACAATACCGGGAGATCTTCGGGACCGACATGCTATTACACTTGCACCATCCATGATAAGATGTGTGTAACTCAAGCTGCCCCCCTTTTCTCCAAAATCCTTATTCGACAGATGCTACTTCACATGTATTTTTAGAGTTGTAAGCTGAGGTACCATTTTATTAACTTTTACTCCGTAAACCAACAGCTCTTCACCGTTTGTTCTCCCTTCTTTTAGTAGACTACCATTATAATGGTCCGGTCGCTATAATCGGAGAGCCAGGTACCATCTATTATATCTATTATATTTGCATTAATATATATCGACAATAAAATCAGCAACGGAAATATACCACAAGGCATCCGTGGGAATACCTACCAGAATTCTGTCTTATTGGTTAGAACCCATGGTTTGAGGCTGAGACATCATGAAGTCGCTCTTAACACAACTGCGGTACTCGGGAAGTACGCGTACATCGTCTTCGAGCTCAAGAAACACAAAGCTTGATATCGTTAGTCGTCTTCCTTTTGAGATGCATGCTATAATTATCATCTATCTCGAGCCAAAGGATATAGATGCGGGTCTCAGCGCATGCCGTTATTGGCGCAGTGTTTGGCTGAGCGACGAGATATGGCCTAAACTTGCTCAGCGGTGGTTCCCGGGTTTGGAGGACCACATCCGCAGTTCAGCTACCGATGGTCAGGATTTGGGTGAGATGTTTCGACGCATTCTACATAAAATTCAGAGAAGAGTGAGTGGCAGATTCGCCTCCGCCTTACATCATGAGATGTGTTTGGGCTCCGACCGTTTCTTCACGCTAAGCAAGGACGTACCCGAGCTGGAAGGGGGCATACACGGGTACGAGAATGTGGATGATCTTGAATATGACCCTGGGACTTATTTCCCACGTTTTATGATGTACAATAATGGCCGAATAGCGTGGTGGCCCGAAGCGTATGTCCTCCCTTATTTCGCCGTTGTTGATGATCTACGCACGAGGAAGCGAAGGGCATACTTATTTCCGAATCATCGAGGAGAGAAGCAGGGTTTCAAGACAGCTATGAGTGATAAACTACTTCTCATGGGGCGCGGAAGGACTCTACATGCATGGCATCTCGAACTGGATAGACTCCACTCCACCAGAGTCCCAGAGGAGTTCGTTCGCTGTGTCGCGGAAGGAGAGACTGTCCTTATCGTTACTAAGAATGCAGAACTCTTTATTTGGAGATTTGACCGAGAACCCGAACATATTGACGTAGCTGGCTGTTACACTAAGGGACCCCTCGGTACATCTCATATATACGACTTTACTCCCGGGCAGCTTGTCTCTTCTCATAATGCTGGCTCACGCCTCGTTCAAAGCGGGATGCTTCTGGATTTTATTATTTCTCCAACTGAGGACAATGTCTTCTTTGTCATTACTCTCACCCCCACTCCTAGGAAGCAGCTCCGAGTACACGAAATCCGCAACGGCGTACTTATAGAAACTTATTGCTTAGACAGGAATACTTGTCCCGAATCTACCATGGAGTCCCTTGATTTTACGAACCTCCGTTGGGAAAAGGTAGATTCTTATGGCGGATATTGCCTAATGCAAGCTATATTTCCGGCTACTCAGAGTTTAGATGCGACCGCCCAAGAGTCTGCGTGTTATCCCATGGGCGACAGCCTTATATCAGTGTGTTTTAATATTTATACCAAGTCTTTCACAATTCCCCATTATCATCATAGCAGTCATAGAAGTGCCTGCCAAATTTGGAACGGTCGAATAGCCGCAACCGACACGGATAACGCACGAGGTCCTATCTTATCATTTCCGCCCTGCCGCGGCGCTGCGCATCCTTGCGACAAGTCACATATCCCCCCCATCTATTCAACAATACCCAGTGGAAGAGGTTGTCTATATAGAAGACGGCGAGTATGTTCTGAGAAGCGTAGCTTTGAATCCCTCGGTGCAGACTTCGTACTCGATTCCAACCCACAATACGGCAGGGGCCCTGTCGACAGCACTCCCGCTACTTCCCCATTGATTCCTGGCGTTAAGAGGCTAGTAGGCGACGACGAATTCCTGGTTCTAATAATTAGACAGTCGTATACTGTTTGGAGTTTTGGGAATGAAATATCTGGAAAGACTCCAGAACGTGGGCGGAAGTTATGGCGCAATCTAATCCACTGAATACCTCCATCACTAGGTACCGAGTAACGTAGGTGCTATAATTTGAAAATTTACTATTATAACTATGCCGAGCCCTCTAAACTTAAAGTTGAAACAAGAAAAACCGAATGTCGTTATGTGACAAAAGAAATCTTTCGTGAGGTACTGTAATATCGCAAGGATGTGTGTGTGTAAGCCAATTGCCGAATAAATCCTCAGACCCATCTCCACCGTTGTATCTCCTTAGACCTCAACCCTTAAAAAACAACTTCTTTATTAGGGCCTTTTCATTTGAAACTCGATAGTTGCAACTTAACCAGACTTTTTGTCTAGAATTGGTTCGAGGAGAGTCTCGAACAGCTAGAAGGTCATGCGGTTAGCCTCTTTTGATAGACTCAGGGGGGATATTAGATATTAGTGGGGATTCTTACCCAAGCCTCGAGATCTTTCTCGTTGTCCCTGAGCTCTCGGAACCTCGAGTCTAGTTGTTCTAATAGTTTAAATTAGTAGGTAGCTATTAATCTTGGCGTTGACTTGCATAACTCACGTGCTGTAATGTACACATTCTCTAGGTTCTCTTCCCTCAAGCTTTGCAGGAATTCTTTAGAGTGCTTGTCGCTACCAATTTGACTGATTTGGAAGACCACAGCTTCGAGGCAGGTTAGCCAGGAGTCTATGAATATATGGGATCATGGATAACTTACTCCGTGATGGAAGGCCATTTTCAAGCAGATACTCCTGACATTTCTTGATTTCGTCTCGGAGCGTGTTTCGTGTCTCAGGCGACCTGCTTCCGCCGTATGGGATTCCGTCGGTGATGATTGAGATAAAGAGCGGCCTCTTGAGGTTCTTAACATTCTCATTATACCGAGAATATAAGAGAGGTTGAAGGATCCGGTTGCGGAGCTGAGTTCCGATCTCCGTGCATCCTAGAGGTCTGACTTGATCCATGATGTTCTGGATTTCGTCCATTCTCAGGTTGTCACTATTATCCGGTTCATTGTTTATAAACCGGAGATGGACACCAAGCTCATCGGGTACTATCTTGGTGCATATAGAGGCAACTCGACGAACTAGATCCCGCTGATCACCTATACGGTTTTCCCCGTCATTGTTGCCCATCGGGTCCATTGACCCACTATCGTCTGCAAATATTGTTAACTTGTAACCATGGCCAATTTGAAGGGCTTGTGGTCATACCACAATAAATGACAGGCTGGTAAAGAGCGAGCTTGATGAGGTTTTCGCTATTTTCCGGTTGACCCAAGGTTGAGGTGGCATCTCCTTGTAGTTCAACAGCCTTGGCGGCAATACTCTCTAGTAGTTGTTGGCTATCCTCCCTGAAGAACTTCCCCAGCTTATGCTTAGCCACGAAATCGCCAATACTCTTCTTGAACTCCTCCTTGGTCTTTGGAGGTGATAGTTCCTATAAGAGAAAGTTAGATTGTGAATAGGTCAAAATAGGGGTTCATAGATTGTCTGCGTTGTCGTACCTCATGGACTTTCTTTTCCATTGAGCTATCCATGCGACCACATATTGGATACTTCTTTAAGACGCTTCCAGCTGCAATAGCGGCATTGTGAACCCAACCGAAGATGTATAATATGACGGCGATTATAAGGCTAACGATAGTTTCGAGAACATTGCTTCCATGCTTGGAGGATCCCATGGCGGTATCGATCTCGGGTATGCCTAGGCTAGCTGCTAGGCTTATGACTTTATCTGTCTTGCCGCCACTCTGGACGAGAAGCTGAATCACGTCAGGATCCTTTTGCTGTCTGAGCTCATTCTCGAGAGGTGTCGAGCCGTTTTGGAGAGTCGGAAGAGAGTATTTCGGGTCTGCTCCATATCTTAGCAAAAGCTGGACTATCTCGGCTCGGTTATCGCCCTGTCCTCGCGCAGTCACAATCCACAGCGGTGTACGGAGCTGCGATGAGAGGGCATCCACCGCGGCCCCTTTCTCAAGGAGGAGCCTGACAGTATCGGCGTGTCCATTTCGCGCGGCTAATGCAAGGGGTGTTAGGCCGATGGTACCATTCCCTCTCTCAGTGCTGGGTTCGTTGATTTTGCAAGTATTTAAGTAGTTGTTAAGCGTTGCATGCGTGAGGGCGCCTGCTGCAGCGTCACTATGAAGAGACATTTTGGAGAAGGCCGCATATAATTACTTGGAGAACTTGAAGATAGGAATTTGATTTTGCTTTTGATGCCATAATGTAATACTGAATAGCAGTTGTATATATACACATCGCAATATTTGAGCCGCAAGCCGACTAAGTCGTGAGATTCTCAATTCCTCCCTTTCTTGCCTTTCTTGCCTCTCTTGCCTCTCTTGCCTTCATTTTGAGCCTCATCTTCCAGACACTATGAATTTCCATCTCCAACTAAGTCAATGTATAGTAAGGCTCTGATACATTCGTATACACCTATAAAATTGCTATATGCCAATCATTGATCCTATTGTGGCTGCAGGCTATCCAGGTGAGACGGTGATGTAACCTACGCCTTAGCATTGGGCGTTGATCTCGGTGTATGGAGGATCGATGAGTGAGTCGACAGATGCCGAGGAAAAGGAAACCATATGCAGATTCCATTCGTTGTACACGTGGCCGTGGTTTTGTCGTTGCTTAGAGTATTTGCAGCTAGACGTCACATTGACCCAAATAGTTGATATTGAGTCTCGCGGGGGGAAGTATACTTGCGTAGGAGTCAGCAAAGATAGGCTGCTCGGGATTGAGCACCTCGAGCCTAATGAAAAAATATATGCCCAACGACGCCCACGTAGCCAATGCTAGTTTTGGGACCCTACACACGATTGCCTCACTTCAAATCCCGACTGAGCCGGCGGTCCACACTTGCTTGTTCATTGCCTACCTAATTCTTGCATAAAAACAATTCTACCCGAAGGAGTCTCTAAAGAGCCTCAAAGTATGTTATTTGTAATATTTGCGTTGCATGAGTCCTACATTCAGCTTCACGATCTTCCCTAAAAGGGAACAGTGGGGGTCTTTTTCAGCTGGCTACTTCACCAATTAACAAAGTTGGTGTGTGTAAATAGACACACCCCCACGCGAACGTCACTGTCCTAGTAGAGCAATATTCTTTCAGGAAACTATGAGGCTCTATGTGGAGAGTGGGTGGTGAATCTGGTTATAAATGCGCAGACATTACTACAGTAGCGACAAGTGTATTGAGACAAGATAGTTTAGACCCATCATTAATTCCACGATCTTAATCATGAGTGTCCAAGACCTTGCTCGTTCCCTCGCTGCTGCTGGTTCAATCAAGCTTTCAGGTGATGAAGGTGAAGGGATTTACGTCCTAAGTGTGAGGGACGGAGACCTCGTCGAGAAGCACTGGGTGGGAGACACAGTAGAAGACGAGAATGTCATTGCTTCAGGCGTAAGGAATGATACTTCGGCTTCATATCTGCCCAGCTCCGAGCAAATGCCCGTACGTTAGGCCCTACCCCCCACGCAGAATCGTTGGTAGCCTTACTAACCCAATGCCGTATGTCTATAGCGCCTTGTTATTTTCATTGACCAGGAGAATTCTGTTCGATGCTATGCATACGACGAGGATATGGAAGAGTGGGAAGAGACGCCACTGGGTGACAAATGGAACATAACGGCCAGCCCAAAGAGTAAGCTGAGTGCAATCATCGGCCCAGAGGGAGATATGGTAGTCTCTTACCAGGACGAAACCGACCAGCTATCCGTCGTAATGGGTGCGGGTGACGGATGGACCTTTTTCGGACCCCTTGAGTGCAATCCCATGGTGGGAACACCCCAGTGCCTTGAGATTATTAACGATGAGCTTCATCTCTTCTACGTCGAGGAGGGATTCGGGATTGGTGACCTCATTTTTAACTCCAGTACCAGCAGCTGGCAAGGTGAGAATTCGAAATGGAACCCTTGATATCACATCGTTGAAGTACCTCTGCTAACCAAGGGGGCCCCTCCATTCCGTATAGTAACCAATATACTTAAAAACACCAATTTCAGCACTGCTATCGATAATTTTAGCGTTGCCGAAGACCTCGAAACTGGCTCTCTCCAGAGCTACTTCCTTACTGGTGGCTCCTTGTGGAATATCAGTGGAGAAAAAGAGAAGACCTTCTTGGGCGAAGTGAACGATGACGGCAAACTTATTCCTTCAGGCAGAGCACAGGCGGGATGGAGGGTTAAATGGAAAGGAGCTCGGAAAGTAAAGGTATATAAGAGAAAGATAGTTATTTGGTACTGATATTGTGAAGTTGGAACATATGTTTACTGGATTTGTAACAATCGGCCTCCCGGTGTAGGCCTAGATACTGAAATGATAACAAATTACCTTGGGGAGTTCATTTGATTCGAGGATAGTATTACCCCGTAGCCCCGATCAGCGAGATTACTGTAATTAATATTATCAAGCTAATAGAGGAGTGTAAATTCTATTGGTGTAATAGAATTAGACTATGCAAGTTGGTGTACCTAAGCGCATGCAGCGTCGGTTGGGTCGTTGGGAAGTAGTAGGATGCCACGAAGTTAGACATAAGCAGAGTTCGATCGCATGTGTAAATATGAAGCCCAACACACCCTTTATTAAGTTCATATTTCACCTTGGTATTCAGACGAATTCTCCTACCCATCTGTGTGCTCGTGCCTACAAATTTCCAATATCGATATCAAATTTAGTACAATTTCAACTACAGCAAAGCCGAGATCTTGCTATTTATATAGCAATGGGGAACGACAAACAGCAAGACTTTAAAGATTTCGATCTGAGGAACTTCCAGGTCCCCATATCATACTGGCATTCCGCCCAACAAAAATACGAGACGTGTGTAACCGAGCGTTTTGGAATAGATTTGTCTACACCAGCACGCCGGTGGGAAAATTGGGTGGTTAAACTCACTTTCGAGAAGCTTGGGAGTGAGTAAGCATGTTACAAATACCTTTAGATTTGTGGAAGCTGACGCAGACATTCGGTATATTGGTAAAGGCGAGAAGCATGGTAATGGTTTCTACGTCAATGTTCCCAACGCTTCCTACGATATAATCCTTACAGCTGGGCACAATCTCGTCGATAAACCAGAACACTACTGCTCTAATATTAAGATAAAGCAAGACCCCAAGGAAAAAAAGGATATTGACGTAAAACCGGAAATGATCCGTGTTTGCCGCAAGTATTTTGAGGATCCTGACGAGCTAAATGAAATATACGACTACGGGGCCATCCTCCTAAAACGACCCCCATCTAAGCGACATCGTGGCTTTGGATTTCATCTTATGTTGGGCCTTGCACCACAACTAGGGAAAGGTGCAGCCTATACCGAAGATGAAGACAAGGACATTCTTCGGGATCGTATGGTGTATGTCTGCGGATACACACCCGAAGACTCACCGCCTGAGAAATCGCCGCGGAGGTCGGAGGGCAGATGTATTGGCACAAACTTGCATCAACTTCGTTACGATGCCAATACTAAACCGGGGATGAGCGGTGGACCTGTCTGGGTGGGGTTTCGTGGGGTTGAGACAATTGTAGCGATTCAGTAAGTTTGATATCACTGTTAAGATTCTTTCTATTTAACTTGTTGGGCGTTGTTTTTACCGCTTCTATGATCCTTGGCAACGTAGATACTAACATATTAATCCCTAAGCACTTACGGAGAAGCAGAGGAGACCGCAGGAAATAGGGGAACCCGCGTGAATCTGGTACGTATGAACAGTATCCCCTTGTTGCTTTCAGACCCCCTATTCTAGAACGGTATCCACACTACCTCTGTGAGGTATGCAGTGACTGACGCTTGGTAGTAAGTACCTATGATGACCCTATCATTTTGGCTTAAAAGGGACGGCGGGGACCCCGGAATTTCAGGCTGTAAAGCTGACACAGGATGATTCATAAACCAGCAATATCTGGCGCGACATATTTAAATGGCTTAATGTTGGTTGGCATGGAAAATCACTTCATTGCTGTAATCCTTCAACCTACAGTATGCACCTTCACTTGCCGCAGGAGAACACTACCACACTCAACGAGGGTCGAGTCCGGGTAGGCAGACCCGGTCAGGTAGAAACACTATTTGATGTTGTACCTGTGGCGGCAAAACCAACAGTCAAAGAATCAAATGCTGGCTACGGATTTCTTCTGAGGCCAGCAGGCCTCGACGTTAAGGATACCTGGCCTACCAGCGTTACATCTCCTTGGGTGCGATGGGACTCTAAGAAGAACAAAGTGTCGCGCTCGAGCCGCTTTGACGCACATTGCGAAGTCAAGCTCCCTGGGCTAATTATAAAGCCAGAGAAGCCCTTTGAAATACAAACACAAGAGGGAAATGGCTGGAAGCAAGTACAGATGGAAATGGAATTGCTTGACGAGGGAGATCTCGAGCTGCTAGAAGAAGACCCTCAGAGTTTCGAAGATACATCGGAAATCTCATTTGGACCACTCACCAAGAACAAGAACAATGTTAGTTACCCCTTGACCCCCTTTTCCTCCTCTCCTTATTCCCTCACTTGATATTTTGCTAGAATAGCCAAGGGGGTAAGAGTGAATATTATCTGACAGCATCTATAGTTATTCCAATTCAAATAGCGAACCGAGATTTCCGTCACGGCTGTGTACGGCAATGATAGGTTCATATTTGCGCCTAGGCTTACACGAATGAATATTAACTTCCCAAGTATGAGCTACCTATAAGCACAAGGCCTATTATTGAGATGAGAATACCGAAACCAATGGTTTATCCATGTTTGTCTATGTTAAGTACCTAAATTACTTGGACTCGCATCTCCAGTGCATTTGTATAGTAGGCCTACGTTATCCTGCCATATAGGTAAATACCCCTTTCTTTTCTCATTGACTGGCTGTATATTACTTTCCGAAATACCTGATTGGTGCCTACCTAGGTAGGTAGGTAGGTAGTTATGTCTATGCAGTCATCCTATGATTTCGGCGAGACAAAATAGGCATCGCGGGAAATTCCACGCCCAAAGCCCCGCTCCCGCTATTTATTGTCTCTATTATCACACCAACATATAAAAGAGACAGCCTGAGTTACCAAAGATCACAGTTGAGAATCTATCACTATACATAGAATATCATAATCGTATCCTTAATATTCAACCTTAACCTTGAACTTTCTTGGATAAAATGCCCGAAACACGACCTTTCGACCCATTCCATTCGGAGCGTCTTATATACCGCGCTGTTAATGACGAGCCGGCAGATATAGCCTTTATCCACTCAATTCAGCGGGACGCAGAGGCTCAGTCCGGCTCCAGCTACTCGCTTTTGAAGCCCGAAAGCATAAAGGCGAGTACCGAATTTAAGAGTCATATCGAAAAATGTCTCCTCGGTGCTCTTATCTGCTTACCGGCCACACGTCTCGCTGAGAAGGACAAGGAAACTCTACCTATCGGTATCGTTTGTCTCAAAGCCAGCCCACCAAGTCATGCACATCATAGAAGTTCGGATATCAGTATTGATATCGCGAAAGAGTACCGTGGGCAGGGATACGGTGGCGAGGCTATTCGATGGGCGCTGTGGTATGGATTCCAGATGGCGGGCTTGCATCGCATCTCGATCGGGACATTCTCGTTTAATACGGGTGCTATGAGGTTATATGAAAGACTAGGCTTTGTAAACGAAGGCAGACATCGTGAAAGCATGTGGTTTAATGGCGGTTGGCATGATCATGTTGTGTATAGCATGTTGGAGGACGAGTGGCTGGAGGATCAAAGGAAAGCCGGCAAAGAAGTGTAAAAAGATATTAATAGTCAAGTATCATGGCAAAGTCGATATCGTAATTAATAGCATCTAACACGAACCCCACGATAATCTAGCAGTCCCATAGCCCTATGCTAGGTTGTTTTGCCAAGAGATCCAAAGGGAGGTGTTGGTTTGCAACTACCGCAAGTCATTTACCGCTTTGCCACGTTGCGGCACGTATTGGGAGTATTTTGGTCTCTCTCAAAGGACAAAAAGGGTAGCCTTGCATCGTACTTTGAGAAAAAGGAAGAATCCTTTGAGTTTCCGTTAGATACCTAACCTTCAGCCTTAGCCCCACGTAGTGGAGTTTATAGACGAAGGATTAGTTGAAGGTTTTTAATTCTATAAAAAAATATTTTTAGTTTTCTGGAAAGATAAGGGTCTAAGGCGAGCCCACATCTCTATGTATTTCGACTACGAGTTGTGATATTGGGGATTTGATGTTCTGAACAGTCTATCGTCAACTTTACTACAATAACAAAGAGTCTCATAACAAATACGTTTCTTATTATAGGATATGCATAATCCGATTCAAGTAAATGATCGACCCGGGCTCTTGGTAAATGCACTTCAATCCCTTCTATGTTATGCAGTTTAATCTAGATAGATGACGTATTGAAACTGCCGGTGATGGTATTTGGTCGAGCAAGCAACAGTGCGGCGTTGAATCGATTCATATATATTCTCATATATTATGTTAGATATAGTTATGAGAATGTATGGTAAAGTAAAGTAAAATAAAGTAAAGTAGAGCTGAAGCTCGGCGCGACCGCATCTCCGGCCGAGAAATGGTGTTACCCCCGTTGAAACAAACCCGTTTCAAGATAAAAGCTGAGCCCTTGGACCAGATCGATGATTGGCGCCGTGCCACCCGCCGATAGCCTTAGCTCCGTACCCCGGTCCATGTTATCCACCCTTGCGACGATGCCCCGGATCTACATTCGATTAGGTAGAAATGCTCGGAAGTATACAACATACAACAGCTCATGATCGATCATGTCGTACATACTTAGGGGCGGTTGGTAGTCATAATAAAAGTTTTAAGAGGCGGTGGCCTGACCATACTTGATTAAGGGTTGTTTCATTAATGTTCGGATATGGTAACTAGTAGACTCTTCAAAGTCGAAAAGGGGTTACGTTGGCTTTGATAGGCTCGATCCGGTAGGTCAAAATCAGGAACCTGCAGGAACAAAGTAGCATCGCGAATGGGGCTGGCGGGAGAATAACACGACTGGTCTGCTGGTCAAACAAGCAGAAACGAATTGGCATTTATTTATATGTCGTCTCCTTCCTGAACACTGATGGCTGTTGACGATCATTATCTCACGTGCTGTGGCTTCGACCACATCCTGCTTGTCCCCATACAGATCCCATACAGATCTCGAGAGATACCATACCTATACCGGCTTAGGTGGTCCAAATCATTAAGGAGGGATTTCACACTTGGTCCCGAATTTTCTTTTTAGCGAATGAACAGATATCTTAAAATATTTTGAACCGGGAACTTAAATAAACAATATTTTCCCAGTCGCACAGAGTTGCACTTAGTACGCTCCTATATACGGCGGCGCCCTATGGCTGATACTCGTGTGTTGTGGGTACCGGGCGTAGTTACGGCTCGGTGTCTAAATATAGTAAAGTGGAGGGAGGTTGAATGCTTGGTTCTTGTCACCTATTGTCAGGGTACCTAAGGTATGCCTATACCGTCGATGATAACCCGAATCGACTTGACAAGTCGACAAAATAGCAGCTAACCTTGTCAAGCCGGTATAACATCGACATCTGGAGATGATCGGCGGTACAAGTTAATGGCCGTGGCGCATTAAGACATCGGACGAGAGCTATACCTGGCTACCTACCTGGTAAGTAAATACATACCTACCTAAGGCGACTAGGATTAGAAGCCTTCAGATGTCGCGCCGATGTGGCCGTTCCCGAGGCTGTACGGAATAGTCAGAGCTTTTCTATACTACGTAGTAGAGTGCATCCATTAGCCAGACAAGCGGCCATTCCCTTTTGAAGTTCGTCTAACAATAACCCATGTTCCTCTCCAACGGGTCACATATGTAGGTACCTAACGCATCCACCCTCGGGCTGACTTTGCTATAGACAGTAGGTCGAGTATCTGAAATCGGATCGTCTGCATCTGAGATCCTACTTCACTAATGATCACGCGCTCTGTTCGGCCTAACATGAACGCCGACGAGTAGTCTCAATAAAGACTATTCGGAATCCATCAGTCTGTTAAACGGAAAGACCGCCATAGTTGCAGTTAAGACGACTGCTTATTTCAGTAGGTCACAAAGCAGGGGAATGCACGTAGATGGGATAATTACTATTCTTCAAAAGTAGACGGGCCGCAATTAGTCTATGTATAGCCATATGTAAGTAGGTATGCATACCTCTAATATATCAACTTCTATATCGATGCATCTAAGGCGTCATACCTATACTAGATAAAACCTTGTAAATACTAATTCTACGATCGGTAAAAGTAGCCAGTTGGCGTACTATGTAGATTTAAAGACTCCTATATGATACCTAGAATTTCAACATTTTGAAACTCATCGTAAAGTCCACGATTATATCACATGCCTCCAATCAAGAGGTTTATTTCTGTACTATGCCCAGGAGGCGTTGGAGTAGGCTGGTTCATGCGAATACTTACAGTGGACGACCCAGGCTTCTTATTGGTCGACTACCGGTTTGGAAATTGGATTTGGTAATTAAGGGAAGGTAAAAGTGTTAGAGAGAGGCGCTTCTACGGAGGTTCTGCGGACTAAAAGTTCAGATCCTAGCTTACGGGCATCTCTTTTTCTCCAACTTTGGAACAACTTCCAGATCCCCCCCCCCCCTGGCCCCTACACATCCTTCGGAATTAAAGCCCTAGTCTAGTGCAGAGGATGAATTAACCTTACATACTCTATGCACAACAAAAAGCCATCTCGCCTTACTTGCAGCATTGCTCTCCATGAGGCTAGTTTCAGGGCCATTGTCAGATCCTCTTTAGACTTTGACCGTAAAGGGAAGGTCATCGAGGTGCTATGTGCACCTCTTGGTCCGTGTGATCTCTATAGGTCGGATGTAACTGAGTAACAAGAGGATCGTAACGTTTCTTGTAAGTTGAAAGGCATTGTTGACCATTATGAAGGACATGGTTACGTAGGTAGGTAGGTAGGTATATATTCTTCACGGGCCCGGCTCCTCGTGTTATGCCCTCCTCCGTAGTATGACCCCGTAGGTGTACAGCAAGTATCTTCCGGTTCTCTTTTGGAACTGTTCACTCTCTTTTCGCTGAAGCCACAGGCAACAAGCGTCCATTCCTTAGTTCGATACGCATACACTCCTTATTACCAAACGACCGTTATCGAAAAGTAACTCTGCTTCTAGCCAGACGTCAGAATACGACCAATCCATCATGCGTGGCTTTTTCAACTTAGCTGTAGCTTCTGCTACAGCGTTCTTCGCTCAGACTATCGCAGCACCCATGCCCATAGTTGTAACCCCGGGAGACAAAGGGGATCTGATTATTACTCAAGAGAATACTGTTAACCACACCTCTAACGCCCTACCCCCAAACATGACTATAAAAGAATATAGCCCGCTCACGATCTCTCTTGTTAACAACTTTGGGGGAAGTCAACTGTATGTTTACGTGACCGGTAACGACCCCTCCGGCGCCGTCGTTATGCTCTCGACCGACGGTACTTGGTATTACCCGGACGCTGCTGGCAGTCAGGTGCCAGTAGCTATCACCGCCAACGTCGCCAACCCTATGAACGCCCAAGGACAGACTACCGAAATTACTCTACCCGACTATCTCAGCTCCGGCCGTATCTGGATCGCCGAAGGTGAACTTCAGTTCTTTACTGTCCTTGCCGGAGACGGAACATCACAGCTCGTCGAACCCTCTGCCGCAAACCCTTCAGACCCTTCGGCGGCTGTCAACTGGGGCTTTGTCGAGTTCACCAACACCGAGGCGGGAGGTATCTACGCCAACATCTCTTTCGTCGACTTTGTCGGTCTAGTCACGGGTATGACCTTGACTCTTGCTAGCGGTGAGACTCAAGAGGTGAAGGGTCTCTCTTCGGGCGCTATCGCCACCATCTGCCAGGAATTGAAGGACCAGGCGGCAGCTGATGGTCAGCCCTGGGACCAGTTGTGTGTTACTGACGCCAGCGGGAACCCGCTACGCATCCTCGCGCCCAACCTATACCAATCCATCAACCCCACCGCCCAGGCCAACTACTACGACGACTACATTGAGCAGGTCTGGCAGAAGTACACTAACGAGGATCTTACCATCAACACTCAAGCTGACGCAGGAAGTGTTGCTTGCCGTGTCAACGGTGACGAGCTCACCTGCGCCGGAGACAACCGCGGATACCCTCGACCTACTGTCGCCGATATCTGGGGCTGCAACTCGGGTCCCTTCGGCATCCAAGACGGAGACAACGCCGTTCACCAGGCAGTTGTTCCTAGGCTGTGTGCTGCTTTCTTCCGCACAACTCTTCTCCTCGACGGCGGCAACGTGCAGCCTTCGCTCTCTAGCGACAGCTACTACACTGCGGACCCCACCAACCACTACTCTCGCATCGTTCACAAGTACGAGCTCGACGGCAAGGGTTACACCTTCTCGTACGACGACGTCAACCCAGATGGCGAGAACCAAGCCGGCGTTGTCGCTGGACTGCAGCCGCAGGTCTTGCAGCTCACCGTCGGCGGATTTTCTTCTTAAAGGAAATCCATAGATGATGAGGCTTGTAGGAGCTTGAGGCAGTATCTACTGCCATATATCACCACCATCTCATCTACCAAAGATCTCATAGTAGCAACATAAGCTATGAATCTCCGCACTGTATATATCACTTTTTTCGTGTACATAGTACTTGTTTATAGCATTTTCAGGGTATATGGGTACCATGTACATAACATACAAACCACGCTCGTTTCGCAAACCTCGTTTTTGATTTGAAAGAAATCATGTACTCTTAGCATTTGAAGCTTATGTGTATATTCCGCAAATTGGTTAGTGGTTAGTTCTCGCTGTATTAAAAACCCAAGTATATTAAAGGCCTGGTACTTATAGCATAATATAAGCTAACCCCTATTGCCCTCCACCCATATGATAGACTATGTGATGCTAGCTTAAAATAGAAAATGTGGATTGACTATCATAAAAGTATTTAAATTAGCTTCATTATGCTTTCGAGCTAGGAATTTACAAGTCACATATCGCTAAAGTCTTGGTATTCATTCTCTTATCGACCTAGGAATCTTGTATAAGTGGAAAACGTAGTTATTATTTTTTATGCATTGGTCTCATAATCAAGATTTATATAATTAATTATTTTAAAACCTAACTGGGTACTTCATAGTTCATATGCAAGTCACAAACTTTGAAGCAGTCGATTGAATAGTGACTTGACTAGGAGTCGCAATCGTCCTCCTCGGGGGTGGGCTTGGTGCCCAGCTACATAGAATGTAGTATCAACGGGACTGGTAACGCAACACGAACTTCCTACTTGATAAATTTGACTGTTATGTATGCGTCAGGTTAGAATAAGGCTAGACACTGCAGCTATGATATATTTTCAACCATTCCCTGAATCACAAGCCTCCATTATTGAATTAGACTATATCGCGGCGATATGAAAGGAGCTACCTCTGAATATAGTCATATCGACAAGCGACTTAGAGCACCCAGCAAGTCAATTAATAGTTCATGACAATCTACACAATATCAGATCTTAGATCTACACCCCCTTGACCACACGCAAAATATAGCATTGGTATTATTTAACTACACGTACCTAAGTATACCTTGACAATAAGAAAAGCCTTGGTTACGATTACCTAGAACAACTAATATTATACG
The DNA here is from genome assembly GCF_022497035.1 of Daldinia vernicosa. Lineage (NCBI taxonomy): Eukaryota > Fungi > Ascomycota > Sordariomycetes > Xylariales > Hypoxylaceae > Daldinia > Daldinia vernicosa. Next base: position 162,553 of record NW_025953973.1, on the reverse strand, counting down.
ACCTCTTCGCACATGTCAGTCAATTCGGATTACCTCCACTGCCCATTGAAAAATATACGCGATTTCGAATAAATCGTTCATAGTGTTGCCCGTAGTATTTTGCCTTTGTAGAAATATATACATACAAGCCACAGCGGTTTTATCTCAACCCCCATCTACTATATCCATCAATACGGCCTGTGCGTATATTTCAATCGTACAACCCGGAAAGCTCCAGCCGCAAGCAACCCAAATTACCTAGCGTTTTACACCCAATTTTTCAACCCAAGAGTTGAATTGCGCTGATTTAGCAGCCGCCAGGTCTAATGTGAAAATACCGTGCTCGGAGTGGATGCCGATAGGGGATAACGGATCGGTGGTGTCGATCGGAGGCGTTGCCGACGCGGCGAATGCGAAGCTTGCAGCCGTCGCGCCGGGATCCAAAGTCTCCTTCGCACCTCCGTTATGAATCCACGTACTGCATCCCTGGCAGAGAGTAGTCAGGGTCCAGTGAGTTGCATTCACCGTTGACCCCTGAAGTGTAGTGTGATTTGCCGACTCGTATATCTCTGGTTGGACATGGGCCCTAGGTAAGGCGAACATTATTAATAATTCCGTCTTTCGGTTAAGAGGCCTCAACTTACGTCGCGAATCGAGCTGCCGGGACAGTGCTATCCCCATTCGCCCAACCTAGCGATATGGGGTTATACAACATGCCGCCTCCCCAGGCGATACCCGCCCATCCGACTGACTTGGGCGCAACAATTTGGAGAAGGATATCGAAAGGACCCTCCGTCACTTCTGGAATAGCAATACGATAGACGATAGGAGCTACTCCGATCGAAATTTCAGAATAGCAGACACCAGTGGGCTCATCACAGTACTTGGCGCTGGCTGAGACCGGGGCTGTAAGGCCATGGCCTGCGAGGAGGGCTACGGCCGTAGCAAATCGAGAAACAAATCCCATCGTGCGTCTCGTGCTTGTGCTTGACAATACAGACTTCCAACTAACTCATGAGTGTACTCGGGCTACCTACTGCAGGCTACTCAATAAGCGAGTAAGCGCCTTATATATCCTGACCTCGCCCTAGCACTGACCCTTTCTGGCACTCCATCCGCTCTCATTGACCGCCACAAGCGCCATTCCTCGCCTATCTACTACTATAGACATCGGCAGTTGTCATTTTCACGAGGCAGCGGAACGTGAGGAGGAGCGAACCAAATTTTTGGTAATAGAAAGGAGTAAATTACCCGATTGCTGATTGGTCCCCACGCGTGTGTCTACGCAATGGTAAATGCACCCCGGCCTACCTAGATCCGTACGGTTACATCTATTTAGACTAAAGCGGCTGAAGTCAGTGACACGGCGGAGCATAGCTACGTCGAAGTTTCGTCTGTATTTGGTAAGGTGATGGAACGCGACAGGGCTGCGATATGAAAAATAGCCATAACATATTCCATTAATGAGCATCCGATTCTAGGCTTGCGTCTTCCTATTCCGGATGTCCGACTTTCGTAGGCAAGCCAAGAAACGGTGGGGTTACAGACGAAACTCTGATCATCACTCATTCAGGGGAGTAATGGTAAGTTAAGTATGGCGTGTTCTAATTCGAGCAAGTTCGAGGGTGAATGGACGAAATGCCGGAGTCACAGGTAAAGCGAAAATACGACTCAGCTTTCTTAAGGGAATATTAAAGAATGACCTCACCAGAATTCATTCTGACGATCTCTTCACGTTCTCTCATGTGAGCCAACGTACGGGTCCATGCAGCAGAGCTATGAGTGGCTACCTACCGTAGATGCAGTACGTGCCCAAGAGATCTTGACAATTGCTTGCATAGCTTAGCAGTAGCATCGAGATCATTTATAGATATATGACTTGGTGATGTTCCGACGTAATACCAGATTAGGCACCTGATGAGAAGTAAATTCAGCGCAAAAAGACGGACGATACTACATTGATTCTCCCCACAAAAATACGGGATCCCATCCATCTCTTGTCCTTCCGATCATCTTGAGTTCGTCAAGCGTACTTTTAGACGGTTGCCACCGGTGTAGATAGAAATAGACTCTCCACGAGTTTATGTCATGCGAGGGCATTGGTTTACCTCTCGGAGACGGCGTACCCGGTGCCAAACACCCCACCTCATATTGCCAGATGTCTCTACCCATACATACTACCTCTACAGAAGCCTCTTTCAGCTTTGGCAAGCGGCAGCACGCCCGTGCGAAAGCTGTGAACAAAGCATTCAGCTCGATATCATTTGGTATGACCCTCTCCGGTTCTTCACGTATATCCGGATCGACCATGTGTCGGAAATAATATTTCTCACGTTCCTCCAACTCTTCTTTCGTGTCTCCGTAGCCTGGTGGGAGTTGATCGAGCGTAATTAAGGGGTTCCGGTCCTCATCAACACCGTTTTCAAGTCTGAATAACCACTTTCCTTCCGGGTTATGCATAGAAACTGTGGCTTTCAAAGTTTCTACACTATTCCAGGACTGCTCAACTCCATTCGGCAAATCCGCTGGAGGATCAAAAAACGTAGCATGTATGGGACCCATAATATGGACGTAGGTACAGTGTCTTGTAAGGCGTCGAAAGGCACAGCTGACTGGGTCATGATCACCTGGAGTGATGAATTGAGGGAGGAGCATTTGCCAATTATTAGCAAATGGTCCAGGTATATTACAAGAAAACCTTGTGGTAGATGCTGGAAGATCTGCTGACATGATACTCTGAACAAGCTCGTTCCGGAATCTTCGATCTATGCTATAGTACCGACCCCAACTATCTTCGCGATACTCTAGGTTCCAACTGATACTCTTAGCTTGTACCATCTTGGTAGAGAGAAGCACTGCAGCACGAGGGCTCCAATTGCGACGCCCGCCAGATATAGTGAATTCTCGAACACAAAGTAAGGGTGGGAAGTCGGACAGATCAGATGTAAGATCAAGCAGCGAGAATTTATAGCGCGCAGCGTTAAGGTCTAATCTAAGAGGAAATGGACGATTAGGAGGGACCTTTGTTGATAGAAACCATCTTGTTCCTTTATCTGAAGGTGAATGTGGCCCAAAGATATGTAACCTGAGCATCGGCGTTATATTGTCATCCCGGTCGTAAAGAGTTGAAATTAAACAGAATATCCGCTTTAATGCTGCGGTAATGGCCTCATTATTGGCTCTGCGATCCTGATCTGTTTCGAACTCGGTAAAACATTCAGAAGGGTACGGTGGTAGGACCATCCTAATAGCAAGGTCTCGTAGAAAGCTTCGGCGCCGCGGCGTGAATATATTTGTAAAGTCGTCCAGCTTTGAATCGGTAGCGGTGAATAGTATCTTTCGGAATGTATGGCGTTCGACGGAATTTTGAAACTTGCGGGACACAGTTGCGAGTGCTAGGAAAGCTGGATTAGAAGTATACGTGCCTTTCAGATAGAAGGAGACGACATGGTCGTAGAGCTCTTGAGGCCATTTATCCATGTTTGCGAGTTTGTATTATCGATTAGTTTAGGTAGGTACCCAAGATATATATTGTTTACATATATGGGTGAAGTGAGCATTGGCGGGATGTTCTAATTTGAAGAAACAGACGGTTGGGGAGGCAGTTGAAGTTGGAGAAATATAAACTTAACGACAATATAACTTGGGTGCCTATAACAAGTGGGGTGTGTTTTAGCGGGGTCCTCATCTTGACGGATACCAATGGCGACAACTATAGCTACGATACTTGTCTTATCATATCCTTCTAATGCGATATAACGAGTTACGAAGTCGTTTAATAATAGTTCCTACCAGAAACATCTAGCTAATAAGACATAACTTAGAGTTAGATATTATATACAATATTAGACTAAGTTGTATTCAACTAAACTCTTTACTATAAGAACTAATTAAAGAATAAGAGTATAGAAGATTCACTAAGATCTTATACCTCGCATTAGTTTTAGCCACTATACTAATGCAGTCGATATCATTCGAATTTCAAACGTAATTAAACTCTAGTAACTCTTGCGAGCTACGTATTACCTTACTAGTATCTTATATACCTTTTCTCATATAATGAGCTTGAAACAATACCTTCTATACCTTCAACACCTTCTATAAATTGCATAGAATCTCACAATGAATATCTGTTGAAGTACGAAGTAACTGCTTTTGTTTAGTTCGCACAGTGTGAATTGAAGGGAGTAGATCAGTTCGCACTCCGAAATCCAATAACCACGCGTATTTTCCGACGAGGTTTAGATGAGCGAACGCCTTCATTTTGCCAAATGCTTCAATGTAATTGTCGATAACAGCGCTGGAATACCCGTGCCTTGAAATTTATTCATTCGCTGAAGGAAAAATAATTCGCGTCATACATTTGCTGTAAGTGGTTCACTTCTCGTTGTTCTTCGCTTTCGCTCTTCATGAATCGGCGATTGGCGCTGCAAATCAATCCGTCTGTCCGTAGGCAGGCAGAGATAGGTGCAGCGGCGCCGGCCGGTTGCGTAGTGCTCTATGTAGACTAGGTCTTATCAGTAAAATCATACATCTGTTGGTTATTTCAAGGATGAATGATGAAGAACACCCGACGTACCTACATGGAGCTTCAAAAATAGGTGTCATAAGGAAGAGTTACAATGGAAATGAGGCGCTGAATGCTAACATACCATCCCAAGGAGAAGTATCACGGGAACAAATAAATTTTACGACAAGCCGCGGTGCTCGGCGCTCAACACGAGAGCTAAAGTCATCCTGGAAGCAAAAAGATCGCAGATCTCCTACGGCCGGTATTCAGGATAAGACGGTACTCATAAAGGCCAATCCAGATAGGCATAGCGACTAGTTTCCAATCCTAGTCAGATCATCAAAGTCGACTGATACTCGCAGAAAGGCAATTATCTCAGCCTATGTACGCGTATTCCCTATAAAAGCAGTCAAGGATGGGAATCTAGATGGCATTGTTTAGGAACTAGATGGGCAAGACCCGTACCCCCTTCAGCTGTGTACCCCCTTGAAGACCTTAGAGGGGTAGAAGGCGAGCAATATGATTGGCTGATACTACATAGAGATGAAGTAAAGTAAGACAAGATGGAGACAAGAATGGAGGGGAAGACCCGGAAAGTCGGCTTTGGTAGGGATTATAACCGATAAAAAGAAAAGGTGCATTGCATAAACGAGAGAAGTCGTCTCCAAAACTACGGGCTCACGGGCTTCACGGCAGCACGGATGGGGATACATACATACACAGAAAAAGGTGTATGACGTATACGGAATATAGGATTTAGAGAACCTTATCAGCCCACTGTCGACCCATTATACCGAATCAACCACTAAGATGCCGCATTCCGCATGCAACTTGCCTATCAGCCACTGTTCTCGCCGCCTAGGCCTGCTAGAGCAGCTATGGAACCTGCTTACTATACCATCTATCAGGCTATTACCACGCTATAATGTCATAATTGCACGTTACTCGCGCCTCGGTTGCATACCCGGTGCTCTGGGTTCGCTTCCCACCGAGTCCAATGATAACATGGACATGCGTCCAGTCCAAGCAGAATCACTCACATGAATCACCTTTCCATGCGACTTTTTGCGGATGTTACAGACGTTGCGGAACATCGAGAACCCAGCTACCACCTTAGAGTAGCAGTTCCCAGTAACTGTTAACTGTCAACACATCGAGAGTCTTCCCTTATAAGTATTCGTCATCATCAACACTATACTCTCTCCATCCCACTAGCAAACCACCATCACAACACCCCTTCTTTAATAAAGAATCTTTATATAAGGTAGACACAATAGTTTGAGCTACTCAGCGCACCTTACTGCTGAGACTCGAGCTTCTTCCCAGTGTCTTTTGACTGAGAAGTCCCACCTTTACTAAATACGCTTACCTATCTACCTAACCTACCTATAAGTCAAGTCGAAGACAAGAAAAACAAAATGACAGATACTCACAAAGCCGAGATCGATGCGATCCGGCCATTCGGCAAGGCTCGCTCCACGATCAAGGGCGAGCCTCTATCTAAGGAAGAAATCGAAAAGTATAACGATTTTTTCAAGGCCAGCTTATATCTTTGTCTCGGCATGATATACCTAAAGGAAAACCCTCTTCTCCGAGAACCTTTGAAGGCTGAGCATATAAAAGGCCGCCAGCTGGGTCACTTCGGATCTGCCCCCGGCCAAATTTTCACATATATGCACTTCAACCGATTGATAAAAAAGTACGATCTCGATTCCCTCTTCATCTCGGGCCCGGGCCATGGCGCTCCCGCCGTCATCTCTCAGGCTTACCTTGAGGGTACTTATTCTGAAGTATATCCTCAAAAGTCAGAGGACCCTGCGGGCATGCAGATATTCTTCAAGCAGTTCAGTTTCCCGGGAGGTATAGGATCACATGCCACCCCAGAGACCCCCGGTAGCATCCACGAAGGTGGCGAGCTGGGTTATTCCGTCACCCACGCCTTTGGTACCGTTTTTGACCACCCGAATTTGATCACTTTAACAATGGTTGGTGATGGTGAGTCCGAGACTGGCCCATTGGCTACGGCCTGGCACAGCACTAAGTTTCTGAACCCCATCTGCGACGGTGCCGTCCTTCCAGTGCTGCACCTGAATGGCTACAAGATTAACAACCCTACTGTGCTTGCTCGTATCTCACACAAGGAACTCGAGCAACTCTTCTGGGGCTACGGCTGGCATCCATACTTCGTCGAGGGCGACGACATCGAATCGATGCACCAAGCTATGGCCGCCACTCTCGAACACTGTGTTCAAGAAATCCGCAAATATCAGAAGGAAGCTCGTGACTCTGGCAAGCCCTTCCGCCCGCGGTGGCCTATGATTATCCTGCGCACGCCGAAGGGTTGGACCGCGCCGCGCAAGGTTAATGGACATTACCTCGGTGGTTTCTGGCGTTCTCATCAAGTACCCATCCTCGGTACTAAAGAGAACCCGGCAGATCTGAAGACCCTCGAAGAATGGATGCGCGGCTACGAGCCTGAACGCATATTCGGCGAAGAAGGCAGAATATCCCCCGAACTGAAAGCCTTATGCCCTACCGGTAACAAGCGCATGAGCGCGAACCCGGTTGCTAACGGTGGATTGCTAACGGTACCGCTCAAGATGCCCGACTTCAGAGATTACGACATCAAAGTGGACAAGCCCGGCGCCATCGTAGAAAACAGCATGGCCAACTTCGCCAAATTCCTACGGGATATCATCAAGAACAACCCCCACAACTTCCGCCTGATGGGCCCCGACGAGACCGAATCCAATAAGCTGGCAGCCGTGTACGAGGCTGGCAAGAAGGTATGGATGGGCGAGTATTTCGAAGAAGACGAAGATGGCGGGAATCTATCTCCTTTCGGAAGAGTTATGGAAATCTTGTCCGAGCATACTTGCGAAGGCTGGCTCGAAGGCTACGTCCTGAGCGGGCGACACGGAATGCTAAACAGCTACGAACCCTTCATCCACGTCATCGACTCCATGGTAAACCAGGTAAGTCTATCCATGTGATGCCTCGTTTAATTAATGATTTAATTAATGAATTACTAACTAACACTCTCTGCAGCACTGCAAGTGGCTTGAGAAATGCTTAGAAGTCGAATGGCGCGTCAAGGTTCCATCGCTTAACATCCTCTTGACTGCCGTCGTCTGGAGGCAGGACCACAACGGCTTTACTCACCAAGACCCCGGCTTCCTCGACGTCGTCTGCAACAAGAGTCCGGAAGTGGTCCGCATCTACCTCCCGCCCGATGGAAACTGTCTCCTTTCGGTCATGGACCACTGCTTCCGGTCGCAGAACTACGTAAACGTCGTGGTAGCAGACAAGCAGCCTCATATCCAGTACCTCTCGATGGAACAGGCGATCATGCACTGCACAAAGGGCATCGGCATCTGGCCCCAGTTCTCCACCGACGCAGGTAAAGAACCCGACCTCATCATGGCCAGCTGCGGCGACGTCTCCACCAACGAGTCGCTAGCCGCCATCGATCTCCTGCTGCAACACTTCCCCGACCTCAAGATCCGCTGCGTCAACGTCGTCGACCTCTTCAAGCTGATCCACCACACCGACCACCCGCACGGGCTCACGGACAAAGAATGGGTCGCCCTGTTCACCGACAACAAGCCCATCATCTTCAACTTCCACTCGTACCCCTGGCTCGTCCACCGCCTGACGTACAAGCGGCCGGGCTGCACGAACATCCACGTCCGCGGCTACAACGAGAAGGGCAACATCGATACGCCGCTCGAGCTCGCCATCCGCAACCAGACGGACCGCTTCAGCCTGGCCATGGACGCCATCGACCGCATGCCCACCCTCGGCAACCGCGGCGCGGCCGCTCGCGACGCCCTCAAGAGCCAGCAGGTCGCCGCTGCCAACTACTCGTTCGAATACGGCGTCGACCCCCAGTTCCTGAGCGATTGGACGTGGCCTCAGGAGGGCGTGAAGGAGAAGCTGCAGGAGCTTAAAATTATTAGCTAGCTGAGGTTAACGAGTGCGTTTTATAATATAACAACGAGGCGAATGGATAGGTACCTAATGTAAGGTTGGGGTTTATTGAAAAGGGGCTGGGCTAGGCTTTGGATTGCATGAGTGGGTGGTGTTTTCCCCGGGTCTGATTTTTATTTTTTGGTTGGCGTGGGCTTTTTTATCTTGTGTGAGATAATTCGATCGGAATCCCTTGCGGTTTTTTCTAAATCCCTTGCGGTTTTTTCTATTATGATGGGATATTGCTTGTGAGATGTGAGATGTGCGATATGGGAAATAGTTATGAATTTACTTGATGAATTATCACTTGATGTTCTCTGAATGCTGGCGTGCTTTTACTTTCATCGTCGCATTGGTAGCCATAGCATAGATTAGGAGGTAGGTACATATTCTTGAACGACTACCTCATAAGTTCGCCGGAGATCCCCAACTCAGAACTCAGTTAGTTATGAATAACAGCATGTAGCCCAGGCAAGATTTCCAAGTCCTTCCTCTCGTACTCATATTTGCCATCGGTATGAATCTTAGCGCTGACGCGGGGTCGCTGCTGTTGCGTCTGTCGCGCCTTGACCCATTGCTCCGTGGTCAGATGCTGTCCCAGCTCCGTGAAGGCGTTGCTAGTTAACCCGAGCCGGTTCAGCAGGGGGCTATTCGCGATCGGGTCCAGCACGACGTGGTTATTCGGACGCGCAAAGTATAGCACGCCTAGGCGGTCGATATGCGCTTGGTCCGCGGGCGGCGTGTGCACTCGGTGCACGCTGGACTTGATCAGGCCGCCCGTCAGCGCGGTGAGCGCGTCGCAGGTGTTGATCGTGATGGTGCCGTCTTGTGGCTTCACCCACTTCCACTCTCCTGCTGAGTTTAGAATCTGCAGCGCAGCTACTGGTTGTCTAAACAGGAGGGTCACCGTGCCGAGATCCGTGTGGCCTGGCCCGTACAGGTTGGCCACCTTGGCGTTCTCTTCCTGGCTTCGTGCTGCGTAGTGCATGTACCGCAGATGGTCTTCTCCTTTAACGTCGTAGAGATGATCCCGGACTAGCTGGTCCTCGTCAGGGAGCTCAAGTAAGATCGCGAAGAGGCGCAGGAGCTTCACGACGACTTCTTCGTGGCATTTCTGTTACGTTTTGGTGAGCGTGAGCACATATATACGGAAGGGGCTTATCGTTTACTTACCCTCGAGAATGCTTCGATCTCCTTGATCTTACTCTGGAGGATGGGTGGTTGTTCGCGCTGATGGAAGCCATCAAATTTAGGTATGTTGTATACTTGGACGTTATCCTTCACGCCGTTTCCAAGGCTATAAGAATGATATATCAGTCATAATCCTAGAAGTCCCTAGGTACCTAAGTTAGGTAACATACACTCGGTGGCCCGCTGGCCTATACCCATTATATTCGCCGCTTTCGAGATCTTGCTTGTTATGATACTTCAATTTCTCTTCCAGGGGGAGCGAGTAAAACTCTCGTCCGAGAGCGAACTGTTGGTCAACTTCTTCCTGGGATATGTTGAAGTTCTTCACGTAGAAGAATCCTTTGATGAACACGTGAGAACCAGTATTCCTAGAGGTTCTAGCTAGCTAGGAACTGCCAACATACCAACATTTCGGACCGCGTGGTCGAGCTGCTTTACGAGCTCTTCTTTGCCTCCCGGTTGCTCATATAGACCTAAGTCCAATGTAATGAGATCGGCCCAGTCAACTATAGGAACACAGTTATTAACTCGAAATAATGAACATGTATCAATATGGTTTCTGGCTCACGGTCTTCCTGCGTTACAGGCACGTGCTCATAACGATCGATTATACGTCCCGGCATCTTGAAGATTGATTACGAATGTAAAAACGAATATTCTTAAGGGCGGCGAGCTCGGATGAGCGTCCATACGCGGGGTATATCTACATTTTAAATAGTCGCTACCTATTCATATCCCTTACAATTCGTATCTCGTAGTCTTAACTGCCCGGTTAAATAGAGACTTCGTACCCCAAAGAGTTGGTGGGGGTTGCAGTCTATCGATAGACTATACATCTACCAATCGACGCCATCTGCGAGTATGGCGCAACTTGGAGAAGGGATTATGTATGCGGAGATAAGCTACATATTATACGGGTTACTCGGGTTACTCGTGGGATTATCAAGTTGTAGCATACCAGCAGCCTCCACATGTTTCAAGCATATGGCAAGCATATGGCGAGCACGCCATCGCACATCACCAGACCCTATCGCAGGCAATGTAACACTATTAGGACACGACGGAGATAATCTGATAAAATAAGTAGATATTAGGACAGGGACATTTCTTAAGACCTTGTGCTAGGTTTGCTTATTTATCGTGCAAGTTGGAATTGCGAGATCTCGCCATAAAAATAAGAACGAGTGCCCATCAGCTTTATGAAATATGGCCGTAGAGTAATAAGTAACCCGTCGGTTCCCGCGTAACACAGGAGTGACAATCTCCTCAGTACCTAAGCTTTGGACAGACAGTCTTGTTCCACTTAACGCTACAATGACGATAACAAAGCCAAGCCAGGGGTATTCCCTATATGGCCTTATCAAGGAGATCTTCAATTGGTACCCTTCTAGTTACCCTGCAGCAGAGAGAAAGTAAGTCTACCTACCTATCTACTTCGATATGGGCTAAGTACAGCAATTCTTATCAAAACTTTTATATTAACAATATAACTACAGGCTTTTATTCAAACTCGACTTGTCGATCCTAATATTTGCTTGTCTATGCTGTAAGTACCTACGCTGCTCTCATGTTCATGATAGTTAACTTAAATCTAACAATTTCTACCTAGTCTTCGTGAAATTTCTAGGTTAGCCCCTAATTATTCCATCCAACCACTCCTTTTGCATGGGCTTACAAGGAATACCTACATCTCCAAGACCAAACAAACATCAGCAATGCCTACGTCAGTGGCCTCAAGGAGGAATTTGGATTATACGGCAACGAACTTAATTATTTCAATGTGTGCTACTACGTGGCTTATATGATTTTCCAAATCCTTGGCATGCTACTTATGTCGTAACCTCAACTGTATATACTTATAATAAGTAGATAAAAAAATCGCACACCCCATTAAAATCGTTAATATTATAACAAACACTTATTTACTTTATTTATACGTAATTTAATAACTACGTAATTAAATTAATTAAAATTTTATATATAAATAATTAAATAATAATAATATATTAATATATTTTTTAATATTTAATATATTAACTTTTAACTTTAATAATAACTTTAATTTATTAAAGTATTAAATTTATTAAGTTATTTATTATATTTTAAAAAACGTCGGTTTAACATTTTTTAATAGTTTTAATTAATTTAATTAAAACCGTATTAATTTTTAAAAAAACTTTTAATTTAAAATATTACTTGTTAATTTCTCGTTTTAATTAACTTTAAAAATTTTTAATTAAATTTAAATTAAAATTATAAAGAAATTATTATAAAACGGGGAATTTAAAATTATTAAATTAATTTTTTAATAATTATAAAGTATAAATAAACGTATTATCGTATATAAAAACGATATAAAGTTTTAATAAACGTGATAAATTTACTTTAAATATATTTTAATAAATAATAAACGTAACGTTATTTTTAAATGCGTTAAAATCTTTATTAAAAATTATAAAATCGTTTTTTACTTTATATTAAATTACGTTTTAAAACATTTTAAAATAACGGTTTTTTTTATAACGGGTTTATATATATTTTAAATTTATAATTAATAAATTTAATTTAAAAAAAAATGGTTAAAAATTAATTATATAATTAATTGTTAAAATTATAAAGTATTTAAAAACGTTAATTTACTTTTAAATTTAAAAACTTATTTATAACGTAATTTTTAATTACGTTTAATCGTAATTTCGTTTATAAATAAAACTTATTATTAATATTTAAACAATTTATTTTTATTTTCGAGAATTTATTTTAATTTAATTTTAACGTATTTTTTTAATAAATATAACTTTATTACGATAAAAGTATATAATATACTTTTTTTAATAAAAAATTAATTAATTATTTTTATTAAATAAATTAAATAATACTTTTTTTTTAATAAATTAAATGATATAAAAAGATTTTTAATAATATTAATTAATAATTGTTTTTTATTATATTTATTTAATATTTTCGACCGGTTATAACCGGGCCGATTAATACTTTAATCTTATTATAAAAAGCGCTTTTTAATTATACGATAAATCGATATAATTATTCTTTTAATTCTCGTTATTTTCGTAGATTTTTAACCCGTTTAAAAGCGTGTTTAAATTTTATTTCTTATATAAAACGTTATATATTTTCTATAAATTTTTTAACTGCGTTTTAAAGTACAAGCCATCGTTTAAAAATAAAACTATTTCGAGAAATAAAGTTTATTTTTTTAAAATGCTTAAAAGTAAGGCGTGGGTGTGCGGTTTTTTTGTCCACTTATTGTACCTACATGACTCGAGAACCCCCTTTTTGCTACCTAACCAACAACTTGGCAATGGCGCTAATAAATATAGAGCCCGCTGGTTGCTACCAACTCTCGAAGTGCTCTGGGGTATCTGTACCTTCGCACAGAGTCGAGTTACGAATGTTCACCAGCTATATGCGTGCCGATTCCTAGTAGGCATGTTAGAGGCTCCAGTATTCGCCGGTACACACTTCATCTTAGGTATTATACTAGACGCCACATCTCTCAATCTCCTAATTCTTCGAGTATTTGACTAACGAGCTAATAGGATCGTGGTACAGTGGCCCTGAATTATTTAAGCGAGCCGGAACTTGGTTCATATGCAACCCCCTGGGCACCATGGTAAGCGGATATCTGCAAGCAGCAGCGTATACCAATCTCTCTGGTGTGGGCGGGATGCCCGGATGGAGGTAAGAAACTCTTGAACCCCCCCCCTCCCCATACGTTTTAAATCCCAAACCAGAATAGAATGCTAAGTGTCCATGTCTCATCAAGGTGGCTGTTCATCATCGATGGTATATTTACACTTCCAATTGCGGTAGCTGGATTCCTGGTCTTCCCGGGAATTCCGGATTCGCCAAAGCCATTTTATTTCACCAACGAGGACATCGCTCTCGCAAAGGCGAGGTTAGAACGGGCTAAGATCCGCAAGCCGGGCAAGCTAGGGCTTGACGTGTTTAAACGTACACTTGGGCGCTGGCATATTTGGGTTTTTGTGTTTTGTTATATGTGAGTTACTAACATCGGAATGACTCAAATAAAGGGTTTACTCCGTACCTCCTATAGTTGTATTATAAGTCTAATCATCTATCAGTTGCATGATCATCTCCGGCTATCCAGAATCATATATGAATCTCTGGCTGAAAGAACAAGGCTTTTCTGTTATTCAGATTAATCAACTACCTACGGTTACGTACGCCATCAACATCGTCGCTTCTTGGCTGGGTACTACCTTGGCTGCTATTTATCCTTCGTGGACCGTTTACAGCAGCGCAATAATATGTATCGTGTTCTCGTCAATCTGTATGATTATTTGGGATATTCCGAAACCTCTGAAGTGTGTAACCCCTTTGCGACGACCTCTTTCCGTATCCCTATACGGTTCGTTTCATCCACTAACAAGAACCTGTAGATTTGTCGCGTGGTACTTTTTCGGTGTATCAGGGTGTCTAAGTCCGGTCCTATACTCGACGGTCAATACGGTTGTGAAGGGTGACTCGGAAGAGAGAGCTCTTATTTTGGTGAGTGAATGCATCTATCCCTTAAAAAGGGGGATTGCGAACCACGACGAATTAAAAGTGAATACGAAGGCTGACTGGAAGTATTTTAGGGTGCAATGATGACTTTCGGTTATTCATTCAACATCTGGGTGCCCCTTTTGCTCTTCCCAACCGCCGGACCTAACGGTGCTCCAAGATGGCGTATTGGATGGCCTGTCGCGTTAACTTTCCACGTGCTACTATGGGCTGGGTTTATCGTTGCAATCTTATTGTATCGCAGAGAGTGAGTTTCGTCCCATCTTCGATTTGATCAGCTGCTAATATCAATCTTTAGCTCCAAAACATCAAGAGATAGACAAGAAGACGAGTCCTCGTCTGGGGAGGAACCGGTTCTCGTCCCAACCGAAGCGCACCTAAAAGATTGACGTTAAAAACTTCACCACCTTGACGCTAGGTAGGGGGGCCGAGGGTATTGATGTAATACATAGATTAATTGTTATATAATACATTCCCCTACATTGTCGGTGTTATAGCACACATGAAGCTTTCGATCGGACGAGGGCCGGAATTGGGAATTAGCTCAATGATATAAGCTAGCCCTTGGATACGAAAAGGTTTCGTAAATTAGCATTGTGAATGCGACAATCGTGTCGTCCATGGGAGGCATCATTTCTAGAGATTGGCCTCCTTAGGAACGTATCCGCTTAGCGACACTCTACATGGAAACTCGCCACGTGGGTGTGCAGAACCGTGCTCTATCAGGTATGCTTTCTCATTATCCACAGTCGTCAGATCCAGTTTCTCTCCGGCATAGACCTCGTCATAGCATTCCTGAAAGTCAAATTCTCTGCATATAATAGCGAGGAAGGCCTTTACTTCCTTTAAGACGAAAGCCTGGCCAGTGCAATTTCGAATTCCATACTCGAAGATACGCCAAGCGCCTTTTTGCGGATAGAGTTCGTGGTCTGGTCCTACGAGAAATCGCTCGGGTAAAAACTCGAGTGGTCGCGGCCAGCATTCAGGGTTCCTATGGACGCTAAAGTGACTCGTCTGCACGGCACAGCCCTCAGTAGGATACTCAGTGCCATCGCGACCTTTCAGGACTAGATCCTTACATCCCATTCGAATGCCGTTCGCAGGAGGGAAGAGTCGTAGCGCCTCTTTAATCACGGCGAGGGTATACGGAAGAGAGTTGAGGATGGATGGGTTCTCAGTGATCATGTCCGGACACGCTGCAATATTTCGCCCAAAGACTTCGTCATGTTCGGCTCGGAGCTTAGCCAGGACCTCTGGATGCTTCCAGATCAGGTAACAGCAGGTAACCATTGTGCTTGCGGTAGAATCGTATCCAGCAAAGAAGAACATGCGCAGCTGTGCACATAACGAATCCAAGAATTGGTTATCGAGTGGATCAGACAGCTCCCGGCCTGGCTGGGAATAATACGTCTCGAGCGCCTGATCCAGGATTGAATTGAAAGCCGACTGATCGTGACGTGTCTTGGCATCACGAAATGCGTTAACCCGTTTTGCAATTTGAGTGCGAATGTGTTGGTTTAAGATACGACTATTATTCCAGATGTTGAAGACCCTGAATGGATTAAGCTGACCAATGTTATCCATGACATTGTTCGCACCGAACTTCAATCCCAGTTGGCGGAGCATAGTCTTCGAAAGAGGATGAGAACCGGATGTCTGATTGCCTAGGTCGGCGTTAAACACTATAAGCCCAATAATATCATTCATAAGCGATAGCGCCAACGGTTCAAGACGAAACAAATCTCCTTTCCGGGCTTCCCCCCGAAGAAGTTCGCGGAAAATGAGCACCTGCTCAATAACCACAGGCACAGCGGCATCGAGGTTGCTATTGTTGAAGAAGGGTAGGAAGAGATTGTGATCATGTTTCCATTCTTGGCCATTCTGGGTAAAGAGGTTGATGCCTCCTTTTCCTGAGATGGGCGCAAACCATTCTGCAAGGGTAGGGGGCTTCTCGGCCGATACCCAGGGATGATTGGTCGCCTGGTTGGCGATATAAGGGTCTCTTATCATAAGCATAGGAACGCTCACAGGGTAACTGTCAAAATAATATGCTGGAGGCCCATTCTCCCCATCAAGCTTCTTAGCTATTCGGTCAAGAATGTAAGTGCTGTGCGCACCTGGAGGAAGCTCGTCGGCAGCAGTCTTGGCTGCCATGAGATGACCCAAGAGAGTGCTGTGCTCGGGCATCGGCTGCCAATATATTAGTTAACGCGTATGTTCAATTGAATACCAGATAAGGGGTAAGTAACTTACCTTTCCCATTTCTTTTAGCTTCTTCATTAGGCTTCTGCAACGCCAACATTCGGATGCAAACGTGATGATTCGCACAACCACGATGGCCAACAAGAAACCGCCGCAGGCATTCAACAGCTGCCGAAGAAAATCCATGGTGTTACGAAGAAGCTGAGCCAACACCCAAGATGCTGGGAGTGTTTGATTGAAATAAGAGGGACACTGCGCCTCCATGAGAGGTGCCTTAGGTAGGTAGGTAGGTATGGCGGTAGGGAGTTGATTCGTTATTCATGCTCTTTGCTTAAACCATTGCTACCCCACCAAGAAAACCGAAGAGAAAGCCAGCTTTTTAGGGCTGAAGTTGGTCTATAAATATTAAGAACTCAATATTAAATACTTGAGATATACTTGAGATATATGTAATTAGTCTTCATACATAGATGGGTTAAGAATAAGAAAGAATAGGAGACCAAAACTCGATTTCTACCAATAATAAATTGGGAATAACAAAGTAGGAATAGATATAATTGGTTGCTGTATTTATTTTACTGGGGCTAAGCTATTTTTGGCCAGGGTACGTACCTTGGCCTTGTGCTAGCTATTTGCAGGTGTTTGATTGACATGTGAAGAATTCGTGATGTTGGGCATAGAACAATAGTAAGGGTATCTTGCAATTGGCTATTTTGTTATAGTGGTGAGTTTGAATTTCTATCATTTTTCATTATTATAAAATCTCTGCATGGATTATGAGGAACTATACGGAGAGTCAAGTATTAACTAGAGAGCCATACGTAGCTACGAAGACGATATCAGGAGGTTGGATGTTTAATGATCAGAGGTTTTATCCGCCAGAATCCACCACTGCATAGCTCTTATATAACGCAGCAAGAAACCGGGCATAGCTCAGCAATATTGATATAGAGATGTCGAATGATCATCTACATATACGAGAAAATCGGTATATAACATGGCTTCGGAAGTATGGTACGGTGAAAGCTGGGGTTGGTTTGAATGACTCCAACTGCAATATACCACTGTCAATTCTCCAACCACACTCAAGTTGGAGATGTCGAATCTCCAAATAAAAGGTACATACCTGACTGGTATAGCACGCACCATGACGACACTTAAGATTGGAATATGATGAGATTTGCTATTATGTGCTTCATGAAAGAGCTTACGCTCCCCTGAAGGATAGAACGCACGGTCTAATTACTCCTGTCGGGTATTAAGGCATTGCTAGAAGCCTGATTCGTAAGAATCTAATATACATAGCCATCTAGACCACTTACGTCAGTGGTCTCTGCTTCTCCAATTTCTCCACAAGCGGCCATCCTGGTCTAGTCCACTCTGGCTCGCTTCTTAGACTCGCCATTTCCATTGGCATGACCATTCTCAGCCGAAGCAAAGTACTCCAGACTACCCTTGGGGTCGGCTTTCATTCCCTTGCTGCCATTCTGCCAGCCTGCCGGGCAGACCTCACCGTGCTCGTCGGTGAACTGGAACGCCTGAACAAGTCGAATTGTCTCTTCGACGTTGCGTCCGACGGGGAGATCATTGACGGTGATCTGTCGTAGAATACCCTTGGGGTCGATGATGAAGAGGCCGCGTAGGGCGACGCCCTCGTCCTCAATCAGGACGCCATAGCTGCGAGAGATCTTGTGCGACTTGTCTGCCACCAGAGGCAGCTGCAGGTCCGAGCCCAGACCACCCTGCTTGCGAGGTCTCTCAGTCCAGGCCAGATGGGAGAAGTGAGAGTCGGTTGATACACCGAGGACGGTAGTGTTGATGTCACGGAAGCGCGGCAGGGCATCGTTGTACTGGATGATCTCGGTCGGGCAGACGAATGTGAAATCAAGAGGGTAGAAGAGAAGGACGACCCTGTAAATGAGGATTAGTACGGGATAAGAAGCTTGTACACACGCACTACGTTGGTAAGACCAAGATGCGGATGGAGATGCAAAGACGACCAGCGTCAGCGATAGGAGTGATAGGAGGGCAGACAAACCATTGACCAAGGTAATCCGACAAGGAAATGTCCTTGAACTCGCCGCCAGGGAAGACGGTGGTGGCAGTGAAGGCCGGAGCCGGGCGCTGAACGAAAGCAGAAGACATTGTCGGCGATGATAAGTTACGAAGATGATGATGATGATGAAAATTGTTCAGTGGTAAGTAAGGTAAGATTTAAGAAGCCGAAGAAAAAGAAAAAGATTTGGCAGTTCTTATCTGAACTCTGTTTGCGGTTTCCCGGGTTGCTAGGTTAACTGCTAAGGCAACTAGGACCTTAAAAAAGAAGCAAAACGACGGGAACTACGGGGGTTCGTGCATGCTGCTCGGACCAAATCTCCACAAAGCTACTCCTTATCGTCATTTCGCTAACCCTAGGTACCTAACTTAGACTCTTTCTCACCATCGCGTGATTGTTACACGTCGGGACTTCACTTGTCGACGCGTTTGCGACCCACCCGGTCGGTATCATACTTTCTTTGTGCAGCATACGGTACAATACTTTCATAAAAAGATATATCTCTTATTGCGTACCTAATTGACTAAACACCTAATCTAAAGTCTCAATTACGGTGAATTACAACAGAGTTGCCTAAGAAATAGCAAGAATTTCCACGTTAGTTATATAAAGGGGAAACCTTAAAGAGGTTCGTAAGTGTGGGTCAATCGCGTCTTACTTACCATGCTTCTAGGTAATCTTTGAATATCTCTCCGATTTCGGACTCAATTTAAGGTTGTCGTTCCCAGTTGAACGGAGCCGCTTTCTTTTCCTATGCATCTATCTACACTACATAATGCATTCATGTCATGCATGCATTCATATGACAATCACTACGACTTTCAAATTGACTGTCTTAAATAGCAACTAGGTACACTTCAACAACTCGTCTAATACTAACTAATATTAGGTATATACACCCAGCTCCCTTCATCGTTCCTCGCTTCTGTCTTGAGACCCGGGAACTATTCTAATCAGCTATCCTCCCGAGCCAATAAGGGTCGTGAATGCCTCATGATCTAACAAATATTTCTCCATCATCATGTATTACGAAGTTCGGATTTCGCAACCAACATAACTGATACGCTGTGAATGTATCCATAGTCTCGGCTTACTATACGTGTAGTACTCTGCCTCAACCCCGCGTTGGGGGTTTTTATCATTTTGTATAAACCACAAGTCTTCGTACTTGATTAATAGTGATATAAGTATTTTTCCAAGGAACAGACATCAGCAGACATACAACTAGATGTCAGAGACAACATACTCATAATTCAAAATGCCTTCAGTCATAATTCCAAAGGCTTTGGACCCAGGTGCCACAATCGCCTTCATCTCACCCTCGGCTCGACTTAATGACCAATATCCTGCCGTCATATCCCGGGCTACCGCCGTACTCAAGGGACGCGGTTACAACGTTCGAGAATTCTATAATAAAGATACAGGTATTCAATCATCCATCACCAACCGCATATCCGAGCTTCGCGCCGCATTCGTAGATCCTGAAGTTTCCGCCATTATTTGCACCATCGGTGGGCCAGCCTTTACGGAGTTACTCCCGGGTCTAATTGCCGATACGGATCTTCATAGTATCATCCGTGCCAACCCCAAGATCGTCGTAGGTTACTCCGATATTACCGGTTTGCACTGGTTTCTACACGCACTTACGGGCCTCCGTACCTTCTACGGGCCAGGTGTCATCCCGGAGCTCGGCGCGTCCGAAGCAGTTGACGACGAATCATTGCCGCTCGCATTCTGTATTAAACACCTTTTCCGTGCCATCGCGGATCGCCAACCTATCGGCGACGTCCCGCGATCGCCAACGTATGCGCATAAGCACCCTTCTTGGTTCCTCGATCCGGCGTCTATACATAAGACAGAGCTCGTCCCTACTCCCGGCTGGATATGGCTCCGGCCAGGCAAGGCGCAGGGACGGCTCTTCGGCGGCTGTCTATCCGTTATGGCACGTCTCAGCGGAGTGCGACCCATCGTTCCGGATTGGCGGGGCCGGATTGTATTCTTCGAGACTGCTACCGGGGAAAAGTTTGGAACGGGAAACCCGATCGATCGGGTGAAGGCTGGTATTGCAGATCTTATTGCCCAGGGCGTCTTTGAAGAAGCCGCGGGGTTAGTGGTAGGGCGGCCGTTCGGGTACGATTCTACGAAGCAGAGAGAAAAATATATCAGCGTCATCAAAGGTCTCTTATGTGACGGTCCGCTTTCTAAGCGGGAATTCCCTATTCTATTTAATGTTGATGTTGGACATACAACTCCGATGGTCACCTTGCCATTCGATGCGCTGGCTATATTAGATTCAGAAAAAGATCAGTTTGCTATTCAAGAGTCGGGAGTTATATGAGGAGGCTACGGGCTTTATTTCGTCAGGTTACCTTTAACCCCTGAAGTACCTCTTATATACAGATCCGACCTTGTAAGTTTCGTTATACCTATATCCAAAACCATACGAGCACCACATTCTCCCTTCCCCTTCTTCCCTTTCCCTCTACGATCTCCTAAGGTTTAGGTAATTCCGTGGCTTTAGCTACAGTTGCCTTTGGCGTAGTAGTAGGAGGGGAGGGTGGAGGAGGCCCCGTGGCGTTGTCCGCGCAATACCAGTCACCATGACACCAGCATCCCTCATCGCAAGCATCGCACAACTCTTTGCTCGGCGGGTCTTGTGTCCACGTGTCGCCGATATCTATAAACCCGCACGAAGAGCTTTCACGCCGGCAGTAAAGACATCGGTTGCAGTCGCTGCTTACTAGCGGTGCGCTGCAACCTTGGTTGCAATACCAGCCGCAAGATTGGCAGTCCTCCGCACAGCCGGATTGCTGCGCAAAGGCGGCAGGGAGGAGGGTTGATAGAGTGAGGAGATGAATGCGCATTGTGGTGATAGTTGTTTAGTGTAGAGGATGGTATGGCAGCATAGCATGTAATATGTCGAAGGTAAGACATAGAACGAACCAAACACCCCCCCTCCGTCCTTTTTTATAATAGACAGACCTACATCAGCAACTGCATATCATTATCATTATCGCATATTTCCAGCTTCCATGATCTTCATGCTATACAACGTTGCGATGTTACTTCACTTGCTTAGCCGTCGTAAATTTAATTTAGCCCGCATAGCCGATAGGTAAGATAGCGAAGATCTTGTCTTTAATAAATTTCCGCAATAATTTATGACAAGGCTTATGATTATCCTGGACTGGGGGGGTTTCCGTCCAGAAGCGGAGTGAACCATGACGTCCACATCAGTAAGATATAAGCCTCTATATACCTTTACTTTATATACCTTTATCCTACACATTCTCTGCTATGATATACAACAGTTATACAAACAAGCAAAACTCCAGCGTCTATAATCAGTCGCCTGGACATGCTTTTGCACTACCCCTTTCCGTTAGACACGATCCTATCAGCAAATGTGTGGTCGTAAGCCTCTCACCAGGCCTCCCATTTCTGTCCTCCTATTGCCACAAGACGGTTAAATAACTCGTCCCTCATCGGCAGCGCCGTGATGCGCCGTACGTTCCCCGTCCGATCCGTCATCTCCAACCCGTCGGCCACCTCTCTACCTAGAGACCAGCCGACAACAATTTTAGCCTTCCATCCGTATCCCCCGACCTTCTTAAGCTCGGCGATATCATTGATTGCCACGGTCCATAGCGGGTGTAAATCTTCTCGCTCCGTAGACTCGATCTTCTCGATTGTCGCGTCCGTGCTGAAGGATATCGCTGGGATGGTTGACTTGGTAGTGATGTAGACGTGCCCTTTCTTGCCGTTGTAGCGACCTTTAAAATCGACGGGGCCGGAAACGCGGTTGGTGTTGGATCGTGGAACAGCGCCTAGGCGATTCTTGGCGTGATGAGATCCCGCCGTCGCCCGAGCGTGATCGGTCCCGATGACCGCCTTAACTGCGCCCTTCGTCGTCCCCTTGAAGAAGCCTATGATCTTACTCCCGCGCTTACCGTGCTTGGGTGAGCTCTTTGCGGCATCTATGTCCGAACCACCAGTCTCGTGCGCGGTTCGTGGATCGTGCTCCATGGCCTCCTGAAGCTCTTCGTCGGTTGTATTTAACGGCGGCTCGGCCCCAGTGGCTCGCAATTCGGCATCGGTGACTTCCGTAGGCCTTTCCGGGGGCGGCTCGTCGATGCATGGAGGAGGTGGTAGAGGTGCCTTATTCGCTTCGCCGATACGAAGGAGAGTGAGTGTCAGCTGCGCATTGGTTGGTACCCCTTTGAGGACCGTATTGCGAAGCTCTAGGAGCTTTTGCCAGTGAGGGAATGTGTGGTTAAGCCACTCCAATCCACGGGAAATAATGGGATCCCCGAAAAAGCCAACTCCTATTCCAAATGTCGCCCCTTTCATAAACATATATGACGTGACGAATAAGGAGATGAGGAAGAGGGGTGCGATCAAAGCAGCAAGCCTAAGTCTGCAGACGTCCCTTGGGAACGGCGGCGTAGGAGATAGAGCGTTTGCGAATCGCTCCCACGTATCTGACACATCTGCGATGCCGTGCATGATAGGTCTCATCTTCGTCCACATTGCCGTCTCGACAGGAACTTTCGTCTTATCATGCCCCGGGCTAGCTTTACCTCCAGCCGCAACGTCTTTTGCCTCGGCAGCAGCTACAGTTGCCCTCGTAGGATCGGGCACCGCATCGTCGGGAGAACCTGTCTCTGTGGAGGGCGCGCCTTGCGGGTGTTTCCCCGTGGCGCTGGTAACCACGATAGAAGCGAAGCTATTGACGAAGTTGCTGGCTTCCTGCTCGACAGCCTCGCCTTTGAAGTTCTGCGGCGCCCCGGTTGAGCTTTCGGTGCTACCGAGAACGCCGGCCTTAGGCTTCTGTACGCCGCCGGTTTTGCTATCGACCAGAGCGAGGGGCGCTGGGGGAAACAAAACCTCCCTCGACCGCGGGTAGACGATCAGGGTGATTAAAGTCAGTGTTAGAAGTGGAACGATCATGTCAAATACCCAAGCGACGAAGTAAGCCTGTATATGTGTTTGTTTGTTAGTATTGACCATGAGAGGTATGACAATCATCCACGATCATCGCTCGGCGAAGCTTACCGCACAAAAGCACGAGGTCCGCCGGGTCTCACGCCACGAGCGTAACCGTGCAATATGCTTCACAGCTGCGAGTAATCCTACCACAACGGTCATGTAAAAACGCTCGACATTGGCGCGTAACTTATCGGGGGAGAATTCCTCTTCGTCGGCGATATTTAGATCTAGATCCCCAGGCACAGCAGTGGGGACTTCTTTGACGTGGTATACTTGCTATTATGAGTCGGTTCTATTAGTACTCTAGCTAGCCGTCTCAGTCTAAGCGACCTTATCGTACCTTGTTGAACCTACGAACAAGAAGCCATAAATCTTCGTTGTCCAAGCCTCCGACTAGCGGCGCAGGAATATCATGCTTCTTCTCGTTCCAACCTAAATCAACTACCTCCTCATCGTGCTCTTGTTGGGCCGATCCTTTCTCTTCATGGTCGTCAGTCGCTAAAGCATGAGAGAGAGTTGGTTCTTCGGTTAGACTATTTGCCTTTACGTGTTTCTCGGGTTCGCTAACAGGCTGTGTCGTTGGCGGAACCGGAAGGATGTCTGCGATTCTGGTACCAGTTGGGTTTTGGTCCGAAGGGCCATATCGCTTTTCGTCTTCATTGGTAGACATTGTGTAGGTTGTGCGTGACAGCTAGCTAAATCTTAAAGAACTAAATCTGTTGAGTTAAGTGAGTCGTCCAGCTTTTATGTATATGTATACGTGGAACTAGAACTAGTACACTCCCGGCGTCTCAAATTTTACATGATTTCTTGTTCTTATTGAGAAGGTGATGTCTGTACTCTACCAATTATCTATGTATTAGCCAGGCCGATGACGTCGATGGCTCTCTGAAGAACTAATGTAAGTCTGGTTGTGAAGATCTAGAGGCCGAACTCCTTTTAACGCAGGGCCGGTTCACTGTTTTCTAGGGCCAATAGTCAATTGGCATTTTATTCTTAGGAAGATCATTTCCAAGAAGTTTAATTCTGGTTAAAGCAGTATAAAGTCTCAATCAATATTGAGATTAGTCTCCGGGAAGCAGCTGGTTTTTCTATGCTTCCTTCAACGTGGATGTCTTATAAAACCGGTTCTGTGATAATGTCACTGGGTTAGCGCTCAGCCGCATTTGGGCGATCGACCGATCATTTACGTCTAAGCTGTCATATTGCCTATCTGCCTATGTAGACGATTGGTGCTATACTAATGAGCCAGGAGTTGACATCAATATCTCTATGATTTTCTTAAACAAGGAACTCAGATGTCGGGCATGTCATAATTATGTGGGGGTTTGGGGGATTAAATGGATTTAATAGAAGTACATAACCTGATGAATGTGGCAATAATCAAACACAAACGTCTTCTATGACGACATGCCAACATCACGGTGGCAGATTTTAAGTACTGTGTAAGAAGAAGGGATATAACAATTATTAGCAACAAAATCATGATAGAAATGTAGTTACCATTTCATCCACCTAATATTATTATTATAGATACTAAAAGAAGACTCATCTAGTCAATTTCTTCATGAGATATTCCATCTGACGCATTGCCCCTTTTCAAAGTATTAGTAAAGTAAATAACTACCTAAACTAAATCTAACGCGCGCGCATCGCTGTCATCAAAATGACGCCTCAACTCGTTTTCCAGCTGAGCGGCACTTGCAATCACTACCCCTGGGGCAAAAAGGGGAAGCAGTCTTTAGCAGCACAGTTGTGTGCGCAGACCCCCGGAACTGATTTCCATATCAAAGATGACGAGTTCTATTCGGAAATGTGGTTTGGTGATTACCCAGATTTCCCTGCTCGCAAGCTGGATACCGGCGAACCGCTGGCCGACGTGCTCCAGCAGAACAAAGAGCAACTTCTGGGGAAGAAAGTCATCGAACAACTCGGTGGACAGCTACCTTATTTGCCCAAGGTAAGGATCCGCGTCTCATTAAAAGAAGCCAGCTTCGTTAGGTAACTAGTTAGTAGTTAAAAGAAAACTCACGAATTACTATAGATCCTATCAATAGCAAAGGCTCTTCCGTTGCAGATTCATCCCAACAAGGAACTCGCCAAAAAGCTTCACGAAAAGGATCCGAACAACTTCACGGATCCAAATCACAAACCTGAAATCGCAGTGGCGCTGTCCAAGTTCGAGGTATTCGCCGGGTTCAAGCCGCTTGACCAAATAGCGCCCCTTTTTCAATTACAGCCGCTTCGGCAGTTCAATCCGGACCAGCCAGAAAAATGGACGGATGAGACTCTACGAACCGTCACCAGGAATCTGCTCAAGTCCGACCTTGAGACGGTCAAGACAATCCAGACAGAGCTCGCAAAGATCCCGAGAGATCAACTAGGCGATGCAGCCTATATCCTAGACCTACTTCCCCGTCTTCAAGACCAGTACGGCCCAGAAGACGCAGGAAGCTTAGTCGCGCTTCTGTGCATGAACTACATGGTCCTCAACCCCGGAGACGCGATATGGATTCCTGCGGACGGCATCCACGCATATCTAGCCGGCGACATCGTCGAGTGCATGGCGCGGAGCAACAACGTGCTCAACGCCGGCTTCTGTCCGCCCGGCGACCGCAACAACGCCGACCTGTTCGCGGATACCCTAACCTTCAAGGCCCATAGCAGGGACGACGTGTACCTCCCTAGCCAGAAGTCGGACAAAAGCAGCAAGGGGAAGACGGTGGCGTACAGGCCGCCCATAAGCGAATTCGACATGCTCAAGATGGACCTGGGCGCCGGCGAGAGCGAGGAGCTTGCCGCGAGCGACGGGCCCGGCGTTATGATTGTGACTGCTGGAAATGGGGTGATGCATGCCGACGGTGCGGATCATCATCTTAAGGAGGGATTCATCTTCTTCGTTGCGCCGGGCGTCCCGATTAAACTGGAGAGCCAACATGGGATACAGATCCACATGGCTGTCGTATGAATCATAAGTTATAACACAACTGAGTTATTAGGCGTAACTATTAGCAGAAACCCAAAGTCTTGTTTAATTTATGACCGGCATGAATTCCATATAACCTAATAAAATTTTACGTCAAACTTTCTAACTATTGCTAAGGACACTCGTAATTATTTTATTTCCTCGGGCGTAGCGAATCCATTGGCGGCAATTAACTATCCCAAAGCCCACCAATTATCAGATTCCGCCAAGGATACGGCTCTGTCTTGCCCTATATTGGGGAATAATATGAGCCGGGGAAGGTCACTTTTTTAGGCAATTGGCCGGTGGAACTCACTCACGGAGGCTGATCTCCCGGTAAATGTCTTATTCAACTCCGGTCCCTCCCCTCAGCCCGCCTTGCTCGGGGTCTCGCCGTATATAAGCCTACTTGCGGAGTTCGATACGATACGGAATAATTAAGAGGGTAGCTACTGAGTAGGTTTTCGCACCAGACGCGTATTTTGTTAACCGGGATCTGTGAGCTACCGTTTCATCGTGATGCGGGCCTCGGTTTAGATCGTGTCGTCTTGGTACGTGACGGAATTAAATGCCCAGGTATTTACTTGGAATCGCTTGTGGGTACAACTTATGGGTGTTAATAAACTACCTGGCCTATAATATCGTATTGATATCTATATCTATATCTATATATCTATATATGCTATTGAAATTCCTCGTCTAGACGAGGTTCGCCGTAGTTACGAGTTTCCATCGACAACTCATCGCGTTCAAAGACACCACCGCACCAGCCTCCCTCGTGATATTTTAACTATGGGTTTCCACGGGGTCTGGTGGCTGCTAGCTCTAACTGCCACAGCTGCACCGACAGCTACTACTACTATCCATCTATGCGGCGATTCGACCATGGCAAAGGGCGGCGGCGGCTCGGGAATTCCCACCGAGGGCTGGGGCGAGTATCTCAAGTACAGCTTCGGTTCCGATTACGTCGTGCACAACGCTGCGATCGGCGGGAGGAGCGCGAGGTCGTTTACCCGCGAAGGCCGCTTCACCGAAGTGGCCAACGTAGTGCAGCCGGGTGATTGGGTCGTCATCGAATTCGGCCACAACGACGGCGGCAGTCTAAGTACTGACAACGGCAGAACCGACTGCCCGGGAGACGGTGCTCAGACCTGCCAAACGACGTATAACGGCGTTCAGGAGACGGTACTGACGTATCCGGCTTACTATAAAAACGCTGCCAAGTTATTCCTCGACAAGGGGGCCAAGGTTATCTTAAACTCCCCTACCCCGAACAACATTTGCGAGACTGGCACGTGTGTGGGCGGGACAGACAGATTCGACTATTACGCTTGGTGAGTATCCCAGATAGATCGATCGATCAAGCCTTGCACTTTCGCTGACCATCCCATCTTGAAGGCATGCGGCTGCCGAACTAGCAAGCCCAGATGTTTACCACGTTCCACACAAGGAGTACGCAATTCAGGCCATGATTAACTTGGGCCCGTCAACCGTCAACGCCAATTATCCAAAGGACCATACGCATACGGGAGCATATATGGCTGACGTGATGGCTGGTACCTTCGTCCTGGGTCTCAAGTGCGGAACAAGTGCGCTGGGTGCGGCCGTCAAGAATTCAACCGAGTCTCTAACGACATCCTTCTACGGAGCTTGCATACCTCAGAACAGCACCGTACCTATTTAGAATAGCTTACCCGATATTTGAAAGGGGTTCTGCGAAAAGCTAACGAGTAGAGTAGTTAATCAAAATCTATAAACCATTACATATTCACTTGACGTTCAATAGCAATGTCCAGACCCGTCTATAAAACGGTTAATCCATATATGCTGATATATTTTCTATATACACTGGCCGAGTACCAGAGTGTCTGACTCGGTTCTCCTCCTCGGGTCTTTTCTATCGTCCGCTTAGCTTTTTCTCTAGATATCGGAGAGGGAGGTAGAGAATCGCCGTTACAGCAAAAGCCATCTCGAATCCAATGTCGCCCGACTTTTTCGCAATTGGACCCTCAAACCACACTTGCGACATGCTAGGGATCACCAGCGCAAAGCTTAGAGCGCTCGCCGTCAAAGCAGCGATACCCCACGGTAAGCGAGACGCCACGTTCCAACTGTCGTGATCATACGTGCCGTATTTACCACCCCTGAAAACATTGTGTTCTACCATCACCACTGCCACGAATGCAGCAGACCAATACCCGATGAGCGCGACGAAGTTCTCAAGGCTGGCGAAGAATTCCACCGCTGCTCTGATGCTAACCGGTATAACGATGGCTGTGACTACGATCGAGAACATATACCGCGGCACCACGACAAGCTGCGGAATCAATATTTGGAAGTTGAGAGTGATGGAGTACATGGTCGCGGCGATGTTCCCAAGTAGTGTTAGCGAGAGCACGACCACAACGAACTTCCCGAAGCCGCCAGCTCGCGACAGCATCGCTGCCAGTACGCCGCCAACTTGCGTCGACTCGTACCCCGCTTCCCACTCGGGAATGCTACTTATAGCACCGCCCATAGAGGCGCCTAGAACCATCAGTAATACCGACGGGAATACGAGGCCCGCATAACCGTATAAGAAGAGCCTCGCGCTGGGGACCAATTAGTTCAGGGGCTAAACAGCTTCTCGAGATATAATAGCGACAACTTACGAAGAGAACTTGGGGTTTAAATATGTCGTAAAATCAGACGCGAGACAGGCATACGGTATCATATACGACGCTATGATCATCCCGAAGCTAAGGACACCACCGGGTGTCGCAGGCTCCGCTGGTGCTTGCTGGCGGAGGCCCGTCCCTCCGCAGCCGGTAGTGATGATGATAGCGACCAAAGCCGGAATCCAGGCAAACCGTTCATACTGATGCAAAACATCATACCCGCAGAAAGAAATGAGCAAAGCCATAACGCCCATGATAACGATGCCGACGGCCGGGGTCAGCGAACCGCCAGCTACAGCGGATAAGCATTGGCCCCCAATGACGCAAGTGACGACGCAGAAACCTGTGAGCGTAGCCAGGTTTAAGATGACCGGCACCGAAACTAAATACCTTCCAAACGAGAAGCGAGCCTGGATCATCTGGCGTAAGCCGGTCTTAGGGCCGAGGGTACCAAGGTAAGCCGGTATGGCGGCAGTTAGGAGGCAGAAGAAAAGGATAACTAGAGAACAATCTCTTAGGCTTAATCCATAAGTTGGGCCCAGCATGCCGAATGTGATACTCAAATTCAGATGTTAGTAAACGAACTAACTAGCTCTACTCCCGGTTGATAGTAGAGTATAGTACGTTAGGTACGGGATCTCTAGGTATTTGACCAAGACTTACGGTAAGAGGTTTATATTCATGCATGCCCATATCGAAAAGTAACTGCTGTAATTGGTAGCTGTCCGGTCCTCCAAGGCTACCGGCATGACTCCTCGATCTTCAATGGGGCCGGCCGAGATCAGTCTCGCTAGAGTGTTCTGAAACCTCTTCAATGCGGTACGGCTTTTCGATTCCACAGTATCGCTTTGTCCAAGGGTCTTTTCGACATCCTTGCTGATTGGAATGGGTCCATTCCGCCCGCCCTGTTCAGCTTGCCACATCGTGATAGAGTCTCGTCCGAGTTAGGATATACCTACGCACCTTGTAGACGGTACGAAATGATATATTCTGCGAAGTCGTAATTAAGTAACCCAGACAATTACTCGGTAAGAGTAGGTTAGGTAGCTAACGGGTCTAAATCGTTTAAAGATGCGCCCTACGTATCCAAGTTCCAGACGTTCGGGTCCCAAAGAAAAAAAAGCTTATCCCTTGGATAGAAATTCTTCCAAAAGGATCGACGAGGGTTGTTGGTGATATCACATGTGCCAGGGCAAAGAAGGGCTCCAAAGTTCTAGACCCAAGAAAATACAAATATAATCTGCAGGGGTCTAGGCTTAACAGGAACCGTGAATTAAGTGATGTGATGTAATTACCTCGTACGAGAAATAAAATAAAAATAAAAAACTTTTCTGTCATCTTTCAACTAAAAGCTCATGATGCCCCGTACAGTGTATAGGTTATACTTGCGCTACGTGAATAGTTGTATTTAACACTGTATAGACAGTCCCCTTTATCTCACCGAGCAGAGATACGTTAGGTACTTCATATCTGAGAAGTCATCATTATCAATCACATTATATTCTAATTACTCAGAAGACAAAGAATCTCATATTTCAAATTATTATATGTTTGATTATAACATGTTAGCTTTGAGTCACTTCATAGTAGGCATCATACAAAGACTATGAGACTTGACTCTTAGATACTTCGATATGTTATGATAGTTACATCTAGGAAGTTGGTTAGCACCTTAGGTACCTACCTACCTAAGGTAATTATGAAAAGTATAGTATCCTCCTTCAACTAATTCAATTCACATCGAACCATCTCTAGCGCCACGAGTCCTCGCTCTACTAGCAGCCTCTCTCCCCGCTATCCTACCCATCACAGTACCCATAGTCAGCCCACTCCCACCAGGATAATTATCCCAAAAGAGCCCCCCTAGCAGCTCGCCCGCGCAATAGAGACCGTCGATCTTCCGGAAGGTCGCCTCGCACAAGACCTCCGCGGCCCGTGTGACCGCTAATCCGCCGAACGTAAACGTAACGCCGCACGTCACCTCTACGGCCTGGAACGGGCCATGTTCGATAGGCACCGCCCAGTTGGTCTTACCTATCCCAAGCGACCTCGACGTGCCCTGCGTTGACATGCCGTCTTTCACGGCCGGGTCGAACCTAACCTCGGGACATTCCTGCTGGAAGCTCACGCAGGCGGCGTTGAACTCGGCGACGGTCTCAAGAAACTGCGTCTTGTCCTTTAGCCCTTTCGTCACTAGTACATTAGCGAGCTGGTCGAGGGTTTCGGCCCTGATGTTGGTGGTCACATCGTCTGCGTATTCCTCCCGGCGCAGAAATTTACTGCCGTTCGCGTCCCAGACTTGGAACGCGATGCCTTGCGGCTGCTTCAAGATCTCTTTTCCATAAACGGCATAGGTAAAATTGCGTAGGTCGAAGCCCTCGTCCACGAAGCGTCTACCGTCGACGTTCACCATAATACCGAGAGGATAGCCCGACTTGGTGTATCGGTTAGTTAACGCGCGGTTCCCAGACGCAAGAGGCGAGTTAGCATCCCAGGCAACGGAATGGCAACCCGAATAGTTGCCCTCCAGCCTAGCCCCGAGCTTCCTAGCCATCGCATGGCCGTCTCCGGTATTATATTTAGACCCCCGAACGTGAGCTAAATCCCAACCGGGTCCCAGATATTGGGCGCGTAATGCCGGAGATGCTTGAAAACCACCACAAGCCAATACGATACCCCCGTGGGCGCCAATGGTTCTTAAGCCCCCGTCACTGAATACTTTGACACCAACTACTCCGTTTGTTGTAGGATCGGCGATTAGATCAATTGCCGGGGAGTTAAAATGAATTTCCACTCCGTATCTCCTCGCAGTACTCATATGAAATTCGAATAGTTCCTTGCCTTGGCCTATGCCAAGGTACCAGTACCAGTATCAGCATCGGGAATAGGGGCATGCTAAAAGAGACGAGGTCAAGTAGAGGTCTTACCAGCCATGTTCATAACCATTCCGCCCCAGAATTTATACTTCCCATCAACAACGAACGCCTGTCTATTAAACGAAAGTACGAAGCGGGCGCCATTATCCATCAGCCACTGAACCGCTTCTCTCGAATTATCCACGAGGATATCAGCGAGCACCGGATCTGCTCTTCCCTTGGTAACCCGATTAATGTCCTTTGAACAAGTCAGCATTAGCTACCTACCTAACCTAACCTGACCTAACCAGTCCGAGCTCATAATCGAAGCTTACCTACCGCATGGAAGTCAGCAGCTGTATAAGGCACCATCTCGATCTTATCAATAAGATGTTGCGGCAAGCCCTTGGTGCCGTCGGATTGAAAGAGGTTAGGTAATAAATCCTGCAAGCCGTCAAAGCAGCATCTAAACGCAGCCGCGGTGTAGAATGTATTACCCCCCGCGTCCTCGAGGGGCGCTTTCTCAAATAGACAGACCCGAGCACCGGACTGCGCTGCGGTAATGGCCGCGGAGAACCCGGCATTGCCGCCTCCGACCACTACGACGTCGTAGCTCTCGTCGAAATTCATGGTGTAATAAGAAGGTAATTAAATGTTGGAAGTCTTGACTATGGGTGTGTTGTTCTATGGTGTCGATCAATGAATGAATGGGGAAATCCATGCTAGAGAACGTAAAGTCTGATCAACTCCAACTTACTCCAACCAAGACAGACCAAAAAAGACAGACCACTAGGGGGATGAATAACAGTAAACCGGTAATGATGGGTTTAAAACCCAGGATCGAATACTTTTTCCACCGCCACTTTCATAGTTATTAATTAACGCATTTCATACGTGGATACATAAGAGGAAAATATTAATCTTTCCGAAGGAATATTGCGCTCAAACTTGTTTTATCATGTAGGGAAACTGAGAAACCGATGAGGAAATATGTTGCGAAATACATTGCGAAATACCTTAGTAATTACGAGGTAAGTAATTGATAAGTTGATAAGCACCCTCACTTATAATTTTTACCTCCCAACGATAGTATGCTATCCGATGGTTTGCCTGCCGACGATAGTATACATCCCGACGATAATACAATGGTATACTTCCCAATAGTATGCCTCCTAACAATAATATACCTCCCGATAGTATACCTCCCAATGATGGTATAGTATATTCTTTCGGAAAGATATTACGGACAGTTGCCTCCTCCCCCCTTTTTTGCCTCCATTCCCCTTCTTGCCTCTATTCCCCTTTTTGCCCCCATTCCCCTTCTTGCTTTTACTTCCCATATACAATCCTTTGAGACGGATTAAGAGCTTGCGACTGTCCGTCGAAATTTTTTTTAACAAACTCATAGTTTTAGGCCTGGGAAGACTAAAGCGTCTAGATATTATCATAGACACCAAAAGACCTTGGAAACTATTTCCTCGGTAATATAGATATAGTAAATATACGGTATAATTCTTGTCTGGTCAATTGGAGGCTTTGATACAGCTCTGGTTGCAGCTTAGAAATTGACAAAATGATTTTGTCCAGGTAATATCTCGTTCGAATGAGAAGAGGACTATACTTAAGGGGTATCAGTTATTGTAGGTTATCAGTATAAAATTAGGAGCTAGATAATACATCCTACCTATCACATCGCGGATCAACAGCCACTACTCCAGCTCAGCTATCCTTCTCAAATTTTGATATCATGCCACCATGTCTTCGTTGACTGACGCCTCCACCGCTTCATGCCAATGCCTTATGCGGTGTCGTACAGACCGGTTGTATTCAGGCAAGGACATGAGCGCCCTTGCAAAGGAACTAGGGGCCTCCCTAGTAGCTAGCATAGTCAACGCCGTATTTACTCTCCCAAGGAAAGACACAGTTTGTGCGTCAAACTGGAGGCCACAATTGCGCATTTCCTCTAGCAGGTTTAGCACTCCGGATAGGTCGCAACGGCGGATCCAGTAAATTTCTAGAAGCTCGTTATAGAAAGGTGTTGATACGCCGAGGATATACGACTCGAGTCCTAGCTCCTTAATCCGGGGCAGCATGGAGAAGGCGAGAATCGACGGCGTACGAAATGCCGTGTCAAGACGTCGTAGTGCGAGTAGGAGATATTCCGGGTATAGCGGCCCATGTACGTAGAGATTCAGTTCCTGGGATGGAGTATCGTTTTCGGTGGATGTGACGTCTGTCTCTTCTGGAGTTATTTTTGGTGCATCTGCACTCTCGAGAGCAGCAGCCACATCTTCATCAGCGGCCACATCTTCAGCAGCGGCCACACCTTCAGCAGCGGCCATATCTTCAGCATCGTCTACTATCTCACTGTCAGTGACCGTTTCCGTCTTATTTTTCGCCGCTTCGGTCTCCGCTTCCACCAATTTAGACGCGTATCCACGGAAACCAAGTCTGGCAGGCATTGAAAAGACTTCCTTTTCTAGGACGTCCCAAAGTTCGAAGTCGGTCTCAGCAGCAGTGATTAGTCCTTCGATACGGGTGCGCTCAGGGTAGCGCTTAGCCTCTAGCTCTGCAGCGCGCTCTAAGATATGCGAAGGCACTTTCCAACCTTCATCGTCATCAGGGTCTCCTCGGCTGGCCGCGATGGAAGCTTCGTCATATGCGATGTCATCATCATCCGCACGCCTCGAGTCTGCCGCACGCCTTGAGTCTGAAGGTTGCATAGTATCGAACGCCTTGCTAGCAGCAGCGCGCAACTCGGCTGGGAATCGCAGAAGAGCCTTATCACGAGTTTGAGTAGAACTATCCGACAGACCAGGGGCATCAACGGCAGCGGGGCGGATCTGGCTAGCATCTTGGACGGCTTGTTGCATTATAGATAGAGTAGTGCGAGTACCTGAGGTTTCGGGCACAAAAGGCTTAAGACCGCGGGCTTTTATATCGGAGAAGATACGCTCGAATATGCGTCTCTCCGACGGGGTGATGGTACCACGACGATGAGGCTGTTCCGGCGGAGTATCAACATCTCTGGGAACATAAGAGGCGAAGGGTATTTCATCTCCCTCTTTTAATTGTCGCCGTGTGGCATGTAAAGACCGAGAAAATGTAAGAGGAATTCGAGGATTCACTCGTAGGATTGTCCTCGTATTGTAAAGAAATGGTAACAAGGTCGATGTCATTTTGAGGAAGACCAATGATGAAGTTATAGATTTCGATTGATAGGTTTTTTTCTGTTTTCTGTAACTCAAAAGCTGGCGGGATATATTTTTCTATCGATAAGATATTGATTTTCTTCTCTGTCTCCTCCAAGATAACGGCTTGGCGGCCTACGCTTGATGACGTAATAACATGTACAGGGATACATACTACAGGGATACGCGTTAAGCGCATGACATGGCGTACATCGCGTCTTCAGTTCTTAATTGATTTTTCCCATTCCTCTGTTCTAGTTTAATCAATTCAATCATCACTCATGCTTGCGCCTTTCTCGTGCAGCTTCATCTCATTTTCTGTTCAAAAAAATGACCTTGTGATTTGATTGCTATTTAATTATCATTCCCCATCTTTTCCTTTTCCGGTCTCCTATTCCGTGACAAGTTAGAGCAAGAAGAAGATAGCGTCTCTATCCGAGGAGACTGAAGCCTAATTCACCCCTGGTCACTTTCATCGCACATCCAATACCCATTATCTACCATCTATTTTGAGCGGTGATAGTTACCCAATTACCCTTTCTCAACACCAGCGTCAGCGTCAGCATCAATCTCGCAATTCATTTTCATTAGACTTAATCATAATGGCTCCCGAGCTAAGCACCTTCGAGGCCCGAAGGAGAGCAAATGTGGTTAACAATGCCAAGTTGCTAAAAGAATCGGCCGAGGTCGCGGCCAAGATGCGCAAGGCCGCAGCTCCGCCGCCCAGAGCAACCGCACCCAAGAAGAGGAGAGCTGCCGAACCAGCCCCTCGTACCCGTATCATGCCTACCCGTCAGAGTGCAAGACTCGCCGGAGCCGGTGCCGAACCAAGTCTCAAGCTTGAAGACGTACCTGCTGAGTTGAAGCCGCCCGAACCCAAACGCATTCGCACAAGTGGTGATTTGCAACTGTCAAATCTTCAAGTCGAGGGCCAGAGATGGTCAAGTACCAATGCTCTCGCTTCGTTTGTTCAAGGCGCCCAACCAGGCGTTCGAACTTTCACTGAGGATGATATCAAAGATACCTCAGACAGCAAGCTAAAGGACCTCAGAAAGGAGATGGGTGATCTTACGCTCTATGACGGCTGGGTCCCGAACGGTAGGTGTTTACGTAAAGGACCTCTACCGTAGAATCGTAGTATTAACCACACACACAGATATCAAAATTACCCCCGAGCGTGTATATTCTCTCACGTTTCATCCTATACAGGACAAACCGATCATCCTCGCAGGTGATAAGAAGGGCACCTTAGGCTTTTTCGACGCATCGCAAGAAAAGCCCACCTATCCCGAAGAGGATGACGAGGACGTCGATATTCCTCTACCTCAAGTGGGTGCCTTCGAAGTACATAGCAGGACTATCACTTCTATAAAAGTGCCCATATTCGATCCAAATTCGGTCATTACTAGCTCCTATGACTCGTCAATACGTTGCCTGGATTTACAATCGCAAGTCAGCACCCAGCTATGGCAACCCGATGACGACGATATCGATATGGGTATATCGTGCATTGATATGTCGCCCGAAGCTAAAGACATCATCCTCTTCTCAACTCTAGAAGGTACCTTTGGAAGATTCGATAGGCGTGCAAAGACTAAAGCAGAAATCTGGAGCCTGTCTGACAATAAGATCGGTGGCTTTTCCCTAAACCCTCTCCTACCTCATCTTGTAGCGACGGCATCGCTTGATAGGACATTAAAGATATGGGACTTGAGAATGATTAACGGCAAAGGTGATCTTCGTCGGCCCTCGTTACTAGGCGAACATCAGTCTCGATTGTCCGTGTCGCATGCTTCATGGAGTCGAAATGGCTACTTGGCAACGTCATCCTACGACGACACGGTTAAGGTCTACGATATGACCGACGCAACGAAGTGGAAGCCTGGCCAAGACCTGTCCGCCAAGCAGATGAAGCCGGCGCACGTAATTCCGCATAACAATCAGACGGGCCGCTGGGTAACCATTCTTAAGCCGCAATGGCAGATTAACCCCACGGACGGTGTGGAGAAGTTCGCAATCGCCAATATGAACCGGTTCGTTGATATCTACGACAGCGAGGGAAAGCAGCTCGGGCAGCTTGATGGTGAAGGGATTACTGCGGTGCCTGCAGTTGCAGAGTTTCACCCCACGTTGAATTGGCTGGTACGTATTTCAAAAGCGTCTAATATCTCTTCCTTATAACGGTTCACAGCAATACTAACATGTTTTACGGTAGGCTGGCGGAACTTCCAGTGGAAAATTATGTCTCTGGATGTAAGGGCAGATAAGTTGACAAAGCAGTGTACCTATGTATGATGGGCGGGGTTTTGTAGCTATAGCTTTGGCACTTGTATAAACTACGATATTGCATCCTACGGCAGGGAAGCCATGGAAGTGATGTACCCAGGGTATCGGCGTAGGGGGGCATGATTGGCTACCTGTTCTAATCTATTATGATGTAGCAATGGACAATGACGTCCTATTTTATACTTGAGCGTCGAATAGCAGGCATACTACGAAGTAGCTAGTAATAGCAAATTTGATTATTGCTATTACGATTGCAGTCTCAATATAAATCTTTAATGGGAAAATATCGAAAAAGATTGATCAAGCTAGGCTTTTTACCACCCTACTCCTAGTTTGAACTAGAGGTCATACAAAAGCCGAGACTGGAATTTCACCCCCAGCTACGTACTCCATAAGTAAGACGCCATAGGCAAGTCTGGATTTGGAGTGGGAGGACCAACTACGATAATACTCAATACTCTATATATTCTCAAGCCCAAATGTTACTTGGCATATACCGACTATATGGAAGTTTACGATAGCACAGAGCTTCTTTCGCTTCGCCTTAGTTTTTGGGCAGTATAAGTCACGTTTAACTAACGATATCGTACTATAGCGTGAAATAAGGAGTTGATCAGACATTAAGGCGTGGCCATCCCACCGCGCATTCACCTCCATGCTAGCCTCTATCTATATAATATACATAGGTAGGTACCTCTTCCCTGGTCTAGATATTTCCGGACGGAAGTATGTAAATCTCAAGTTAGTTATTCATATTTATGTTATATTATAGTATACGGTAGGTAGTTATTTGGTATTTAGTATAAACGCCGGACGGGGGCATACCGACCAGGCCTATTACCATTCTACCGTTATATTTGATCCGATGAGAGCTTGGCAGTCGACTCCTTTAGCACACTCTCATGTCCTTTTTATCCCCCATAACCGAGTAAGCGTCTGATATCACTCCACACACCACACATCATATGCGTGACATGGATAACGTACTTATAGGGTCCACCATGCTCGTGGTCCCGAGACCCGTACGAGTACGATTATAAAGCGGGTTGGCTTCTGCTCGTCCCGGATTCGAAGAGATATTATATCCCGTATAGCGCCCTAGATAAATCCCAGGATCCTATTCAGAGCTATCATAACATCATTACATCGTCTTCCAGTTCTGGCTCCGGCTCCGTGTCCGCGTCAATCTGTAAAAAATCGTGCACCAGCGCCTGCTTAGCGCTGATCCTCTTCGTCGGGTCCAATTCCATACACCTTGTCAAAAACTCGATAGCTCCCTTCTCCTCTTCGGTCAATGTGCTGGGTCTACCGTCCTTGCTCACATCGCTCCTACACGTGCTCCATAGCATGATCTTTTCGAAGGTAAAACCCCTCTCGCCGATAGTAGGTATATTGGTGTCGAAGACGCAGCCGTGCAGCTGTCCCGCCATCTTCATCTTTTTTGAGCCGAATATAGTGGCGATCTCGATTAGTGCCTCGACGTCATCGGCGCTATTGAAGAAAGGGAATCGTTTGCAGAGAATAGTTAGTAAAATGACACCGGCGGACCAGATATCTATCTTAGTCGTTTGTTCCGTGCATTTAAATAGAACCTCAGGTGCCCGGAACCCACGGGTACCCGCTCTGTTCGCGCGACGAGATGGACGGGTATCATTCACCGGGTAACCCGGCTGCGGGCCAGCTTGGACCGAGCTGAATGCGACAGATTGCTGCAGTTTCTGCTTCCTTACTTGCCGATCATCATGACACATGCATGGTTTGGTGTCTAAGCCCTCCCGCTCGGCCAATCCGAAGTCTACTAGAACTCCGCGCTTCTTATCCGGATCGTATAGGAAGTTAGTAGGTTTAATATCGCGGTGTATAATGCCTTTTTCGTGTACGGCAGCGAGAGCTGTGAAGAGGGATCGGAAGTACACTCTCATATCGTAAACGCTCATGTGAGGATAGTATTTTCTAAAGTCCTGGTGGCGGAAGTAGGGAAGAATAGCGAGGACCTGGTCTGCTTCACGAAAGGCGGTGATGAGAGGACAGACGGAGTGGGAATCTCGTAGATCGTGGAGGAGTTCGAGTTCGTTGAGGATGCGAGCGGGCGAAGAAGTTACGTAGATTTTCTTAATCGCCACAAACTTTGGCTTTTGGCGGGTACGAGAAGTACGAGAAGAGACCGAGTTGGATCGGGAATTCCTGAGGGGCGGAGGTCTCCATTGGGTTTCTAACGCGTCTATATCCCAACGGTTCTCGTACCGATGATATTGTATATCTTCAGCTTTATATACAGTAGAGAAAGTTCCTTCGCCGATGCGCTTTATTAGACGATAGTTATCTTTGAAGTTGGGAAAGGCAGTTTGTAGTTTGTCCATATCATGCTGAACACTGAGGTCGATCTCGTCGCTATCGTCAGAGGAGTCGGTTTCGCATCCGTCATCTTCCTCGGCTGGATTTTCTTCCTCTTCTTCTTGTTCTTCTTCTTCGCCTTCTTCCCCTAATAAATAGTCGTGGTCATCATGGTCGTCGTATTCCTCGTCAGTCTTTCGTGTCTGGCTCTGTGCGGACTCCTCGGTGTCTGAAGTCTGGCCCCTGGGTTGATCCTGGTGAATCTGGAAGGGCGCCTTGGCCACTCGACGATGGGTGGCAGCAGATGCCATTGTCCCAATGCTATAGAACTTCTTTCTTTCTTATTCGTCGTCCTCTACCTCCTTCTCCCCTTGAACATAACCCAATGCGATCCAGTAATATCTTGTTCTGAATCGCGAAGCTTCGAGAGAAGGAAGGAAAGGCATATGATATTGATATATGGACAACAATTGAACAATGATTGGTAGTTAAATAGTTAAAAGGAGTAGGAATTATAAAATCTAATTTCAAGCAAGCACAGTGGATAAGGTTAGTGTATGGTGGTATTGAATTGTTTCAAGGTTCTATGGCTTGAAATTCTATTTCTATTATTCGAGGTCAATGTTAGAAATTCCACAAGTACAAAGTACCTGAATCTCTGGTTTCTTATCAGACGCGTTTTTATTTAGCGGGTTGACTGGTTGATGGGGATTAGGCGCGGGGTTCTGCTGGAGAAAAGATTGATTGGCGGTCGCGCCTTATCAAGAACTAAACAATAACAAAACGGTTGCTAAAGCAGCTTAAAACTTTATAGAGATACACTACTGTACACACTACTGTATTCCGTACACATGCACCCGACGTCTCCACATAATTCTCCCAAAAACATCTTCATCCATGTCGTTATTCGTTATCATCTTCTAAACAAGAATAACAACCCTCTCTAAAGATACCCGGGATATTCACCCCTCTCTTCTTCACCCCCCTTTTTATTCATTTTATCGAATGTCCCTGGCGACCAACTCTTGTTTAGTTATTCTTCCCCTACGAAGTAATTATCTTCTCTAGTTAATATAATACACCCACTTCGACCTCAACTTCGTCTACGTTTTTCTATCAGCGCTCGTCAGGCGCAAATACTCCCGGCCGCAATGGATCCGGTCAACTTCGATATAAATGAGGCGCTCATGCACTACATGAGTGACCCGGCAAGTATCGCTACTCCCGAAGCCGACAGCGCCTTAGTCGACTGCGAATCCGACCCCGAATCCCTATCCAACATCTCGCTCCTTAACTCGGTCTTGAACCCTATCGTCGATGCTGTCGCCGGAAATCCCGACGCTATCATGCGCAGCGCCTACTTTGACTCGCTGCAATTCCTTCTCAAGTGTGCACCCACTTCCA
The DNA here is from genome assembly GCF_022497035.1 of Daldinia vernicosa. Taxonomy (NCBI): domain Eukaryota; kingdom Fungi; phylum Ascomycota; class Sordariomycetes; order Xylariales; family Hypoxylaceae; genus Daldinia; species Daldinia vernicosa. The sequence goes on along the minus strand of NW_025953973.1, from coordinate 121,417 downwards.
TTTCCCCCCCTGATAACTCCCAGTCTTCGCAGTCCTCCGCCTCGAGATCGCGAGAACCTATTTCTAAGCTTTTCCTGCAATCCAGATACACCCAGTTCCTGCCCACCCACGCCCTGAGCAAGATCTTCGACCTCATTATGAGCGGCCTAGCAGCTGAGGCTGATACTATCAACCACGACCTCGAAAATCCCGACGAGCAGGAGATAATCGCTCACCACAAATCTCTACTTGAGATATACGGCTTCCTATTACAATGGACAATCGCTTGCGTCGAGACGAAAGCCGCCGAAAAGTCTTCTACAGCTCCCGTATCGCGTGCCAGGGGCAAGGGCGCCAAGTCTAAGGCCACGAGTAAAGACAAGGACGGCAATTGGGATAGCGCCGCCCAGCTTCAGTCGGCGTTGGATGTTATGTCTAAAGTTCTTAAGCTGAAACTCGGCAAGATATTCCTAACGACTAGTGAGCGCGATACCTTCATAGGTCTTCTCACTAGGCCCGTATATATGGTCTTAGAGAGCGAACAGAGAGTCAAAAACACAGCCATAAAAATGCATGCCTTCAAGGTTCTTTGCATTGCCGTAAAACATCACGGCCATGGCTACGGTGAGCGGACTTAACAGTCAAAATTAACTTGGTAGGAATACTGACACGGTCATAGCGGCGCAAATATCCATCGTCCAGAATCTGACTTACTTCGAACACCTATCTGAGCCGATGGCTGAGTTTCTACACATATTAGCCGAACAATACGACTACCCGCAGCTGGCTGATGAGATCCTAAGAGAAATCAGTAATAAGGAATTTAATACCAACGATACAAAGGGCCCGAAGTCGGTTTCCTCATTCATCGTCAAGCTCTCCGAGCTTATTCCCCGGCTAGTGATCAAACAGATGACGATGCTAGCCAAGCAATTAGATAGCGAGGTATGTATGACCCCATATTATAGTCAGCCAGCCTAATGTGTAGTAGTCGTATACCCTGCGATGCTCGCTAATCGAGGTTTGCGGTAACATGATCGCACATCTCACCACGCAGGAAGAGCGTAGCGAAAACCACAAATCTCAGCTTAATGCTTTCTTTGACGTGTTAGAGGAGCGTTTCCTAGACATTAATCCCTACTGCAGGTGCAGAGCCATGCAGGTCTATACGAGGCTCTGCGAACTCGAACAGAAGTTCCCCAAGCGTAGGCAGAAAGCCGCCGAGCTTGCCTGCAGGAGTCTCGAGGACAAGAGTAGTCACGTCAGGAGGAACGCAATAAAACTTCTAGGGACTCTGATCAAGACGCACCCCTTTACTGTACTACATGGGGCTCAACTCTCTCGCAAGGATTGGCAGGAAAGGCTTGACAAGGTCGACGCCGAGCTAGACGCCCTGAAGCCGCCAGCTGGTGAGCCTGGTTTAGGAGAAGATCAGGCTAACAGTACGGCACTAGTAGATGAGCCCACTCAAATAGAGTCGCCTCAGAAACCTAGAGAGATGACCGACGAGGAAAAGGTGGCGGCAGTTCAGAAAGCTCGGGAAGATGCCGCTACGTCGGAGGCCATCGAAAAGCTGACTTTAACGAAGCGATACTACACCGATGCCCTCAAGTTTATCGAAGTTCTACATGAGGCTACTTCCACTGTTTGTCAGCTTCTTGGGTCCAAGAATAAGTCCGAAGTTATCGAAGCGATGGACTACCTAGAAATCGGAAATGCGTACAATATCGAAGACAACATGGTTGGAATTCGACGGATGATGCGTCTTATTTGGACGAAGGGCAACAGTGACGAGGGTAAGGGTGTACAGTCGCATCTTATCGACTGTTACAGACGACTATTTTTCGAAGCACCGGACAGCTTTAGCCCGAACGATGCTGCTATCTATATTGCGAGGAACATGATCAGCCTCACATCTGGCACTACGCCGGCCGAATTGACCAGTCTCGAGCAACTCCTCGCAACCATGATGAAGGGCGGTATGATCCCTGACCGAGTAGTAACGAAATTGTGGGAGATATACGGCTTTCACAAGAGAGAAATGTCTCGATCTCAACGTAGAGGCGCTATTATCGTATTAGGCATGCTTGCCACCGCGTCGCCGGAGATTGTCGTCGGCGAAATGGAGACGATGCTACGAACTGGTCTTGGGTCGCACGGTCGAGCCGACCTCCAATTAGCTAAGTTTACATGCATTGCTCTGCAAAGGCTTAACCCTACAGGTCGACAAGCCAAGGATTCAACAGTCAAGTTCAGTCGTCTTCCAAACGAGCATGCCGTACTGGCAAGGCTGGCAGCAATTACCGAGGTGCCAAGCGATAGCAAGGAGTGGTTCGGAGTTGCTGAACAGGCCATCAATGCTATCTATACTCTTGCTAAACACCCCGATACGCTATGTTCCGAGATAATTAGACGCAGGACTAAGGTCGTATTCGCCGCACGACAGAAATCGCCTTCTATGTCTCGTCCGATGTCGAGGGACCAGGATTACACTGCCACTGCTACTGTTGACCAAGGCATGACGCAGGGCATCACCATGGGCCTCGACGCTCCAACACAAGCCGTCGACCGGCTGACTTCAGAGCCACCGGCCGAACCCAAACAGAAGGCAGCGATTGCGCTATCTCAGCTTCTCTTCATAGTTGGCCACGTAGCCATCAAACAAATCGTCCATCTTGAACTCTGCGAGCTCGATTTCAAGCGGCGGAAGCAGGAGAAGGAGAAGGACTCGGCTGCTAAACCCGCCGCCCCACGGCCGTCCGGAGGCCGAAAGAGCAAGACACCTGCGCCTGCCGCAGAGGAGGCGGGCGACGAGCTGGACCTGATTGGTGGCACGACAGAAGACGATTTCACGGAGGCTATGGCGCACATACGTGAGCAGGAGCTATTGTTCGGACCGCAATCCCTGCTGGCCAACTTCGGCCCATTGGTAGCCGAGATCTGCTCACGCAGCGACATATATAGAGATAAAGGCTTGCAAGCTGCAGCAACGCTCTGCCTAGCGAAGCTTATGTGCGTCAGTAGCGAGTATTGCGAGGCTCACCTTCCGCTACTCATCACCATCATGGAGCGGTCACCGGATGCGACAGTGCGGTCGAACGTAGTCATCGCGCTCGGCGACATGGCCGTCTGTTTTAACCACCTCATCGACGAAAACACAGACTTCTTATACCGCCGGTTGGCGGACCGAGACCTATCCGTCAAGCGAACATGCCTGATGACGCTGACATTCTTGATTCTTGCGGGACAGGTCAAGGTAAAGGGACAACTGGGCGAGATGGCTAAATGCTTAGAGGACGAAGACAAGCGAATCGCCGATCTAGCGCGCATGTTCTTCACGGAGCTGAGCACCAAGGACAACGCAGTGTATAATCACTTCGTAGACATGTTTAGTCTGCTGTCCGCGGACCGCCGGATGGAGACGGACGCATTCCGACGGATCGTCAAGTTCTTGTTAGGATTTGTCGAGAAGGTAAGTTTCGTGTATACTATGTACTATGCTATACAATATTCTATACTGACGATATAACAAATAGGACAAACACGCAAAACAGCTCGCAGAGAAACTAGCGGCTCGTCTTCCGCGCTGCGAAACGGAGCGTCAGTGGAGCGATGTCGCATTCGCACTGGGATTACTCCAACATAAAAACGAGGACATCACGAAGATGGTGAGCGAAGGTTTCAAGGTGGTACATGCTGCCGCTTAGACTACCTATGTAACGACGGCGTCGGTGTCCATGATGTCCATGATGGGGCATACGCTCGGGCGATGGATGGATGACTAAGCTGTACCTATCTAAGACACGTATGTATGAATGGATTGATGACGACGGAAGGGGTCTGGCGTTTGGCTGTCAAGAGAGAGGTAAATAAATAACCCTCGTGATAGAGAAAAGTGCGCTTTATTGAAATGAAATTTCATGACGAGATTACAGCGATGCTCCCCTCTGGCTACAAAGCCGTCTGTCTATCTGTAATAGGTGGTCCTGTAGACAGATACTCGGCGCAGAAATCCGAGTTTAGATTCCCGAGTATATCGTCGTTACCGTATCCGTGAGCAGTAGTTCAAACAGGTACATAGGTAAGAATAGTATTGAGCTATAGACTCAACCGAACGATGTTAATAGCTTTGTTTATTTCTTTATATGTATATGTGTATACCTTATATACACGTCTCGCACCGTTGCCAACTTCGGGGAGCTCTTCCGCTCGTAGCCAGCCAGCTGCATGCTGTGTTGTGTTGTCTTGTGTTGTGTTGTATTGCGTCTCAGTTTATATGTGTAGAGTGGTATATGCCACCTCCAATACCACCACCACCACTACTACTACTGCCACTGTTCTCCTTTTCTTTACTTGGTCACGCTAGACGGCGTAACAGCAAACGTCGGCCTCACGTACCTACGAGCGTACACATATTAGTACCTAAGTAACATAGTAGTTATAGTTAGGGGATAGTTAGGACAAACAACATACTTTCCAGAATTATAAACCTGCATATTCTCGCCCAGCAGCTCCTTCTCGCGCGCCTGGTCGGCGAGGTGTCTGCGCACGAGGTCGCGGTCTTCCTCGGCCTGGAGCAGGGGGATCAAGTGGATGCGCGACCACATCTTTTCGCGGGCGAGCTCACTGAAAACAGACAGACGGGTTAGCCATTACACCGTATCGCATCGCATTATTAAACAATATCCTCTCCTATCCTATCCTATCCTATCCTATGCCATGCCATTCGGAATTTAATAAGGTGACGTAAACGAAACGAAACGATACGTACTTCTGCTCTCGGATCCCCTGTCCCAACTTGTAGAAACCGAACGTCATGACGGCGCCCATGGCGAGGAGCAGCGTCGTCGGCCGGAAGCCTGGGGCGGGGAGGTTACGCTGTGAGAAAACATTGCATGTTAGCTGAGGTACAATACATGAGGAATGGTGGATATTGAATATTGAATATTATAAGTAAACCAACATGTAAATGAACTAACTAACCTTGTACTGCACAGGGCCGTAGCCTCCGATGGGGGGTAGATCCTGAGGCATTATGGCGTTGACAATGGCGATGGGGATGGCGATGGAGATGGGGTATTTCGTGGTTGTTGCTGTTGTTGAAATCTAATACCTAGGACCAATTGATCAAAGCTCCCGATTGATGACCGCCGACGGGTTTGAATCTTGAGACTTTTCACTGGACCAGTGCTTTAAGAAAGGTGGAGACTCTTTACCTTGGGTACGTATATTACGTAATAACGTCACGTGTATTAAGATGCACATACTGTAGGTACATAACTGTAGGCACATATTGTAGGTACATATGGTAATACAGGTATGTATGTCGATATGCTCAGTCAACAACTACATAGGTACTCAACCAACACAATTGGTAATAAATCCATCCACATGCAGAAAAGGTGTCTTTACTAAACTATCGTCAAGCAGCTTAACCAAATAAATCGCTATGCAGCCCAAAATCTTCAAGCAGACCCAACCCCCCTTTAGTTCCGGTAGGTATCGCACCTAATGCCCCCTTGCACTCCCAGACTCCTTAAGTGTCTGCCGCTTACGACAAATAACTCCTCTTAGAATAACTCCCCTTAGACACGTTTGATCAAGTATAAACACCCCTTAAAATTGAGCCAAGTATATCATGCCCGAGCGCGATGAAAACAACCCTTACAACATGATGATGGTGCTGAAAATGATGATGATGATGATGATGTGCCTGCTTTTATGCGCCGCCAGAGTCATGCATTCGTCCACTCGTGATACAGACGGACAAACCTATCAAAACAAACGCTTCCTCTTGCCTCTACTAGCCCCAGTCCGCATCGGGGTTTATAGCTAGGGTTGATAAGTCAACCATCTTCGCCCGCTGCTTGTAATTCAGCTTCTAGTTCGGCTTCCAGGTCGGCAAAGTCGTCGTCGTCGTCTTCGTCGTCTTCGCCGCTGGCTTCTCCATTACCTTTAGCATTTGCTTCGCGGGCCGCATCTTCTTCGTCGCCCGTACCCATCGGCGTGGGCAACCCACTATCCTCGTCGTCTTCCTCGTCTGTAGCGTTTCTGACGTTCCGAAGACCCGTAGTCCTCGCTTTCGCGATGCGCTGTTTCTTGGCTAACATACTTCCCCCGGGCTCTTCGCTGCCGTCATCTTCATCATCCTCATCGCCTAGCTTACGCTTTTTACTCTTAGGCTCCTCCGATTCCGTATCCGTGCCGCGATCCGTCCCCTGCGTGCTTTCGAAATCTGAGTCGTCCATATCCGACCCCATAAACTCCTCGAGCTCCTTATCGACATCGCCCCACTCCATCCCATCGAGATCATCTATAGGACTATGCTGGCCATCTCCGATATCGGGCGGCATTACATTGTATCTGTCGTGGAACTCTTCGTCGTCGTTTTCATCATCATCGTCCTCCTCTTCTTCTTCCTCCTCCTCCTCGTCATCCCCTGAGCCATCCGCGTCGCCATCGTCGGCAGCGTCGTTCATTTGCTCTTCGAATAATTGACGACCCGAGGTGACGATGGTGATTTTCGGCCGGGGAGGTGAAGCCGAGCCTTCCTCTAACGGTGTTTCGGCATTTCGATCGGCAGGGTGTACTTGTATAAGATACGGCGTCTCATTAAGCTTCGCCCACTGTGCGATGGATTCCGCAAGCCAATTTTGGTTGACTATTTTGATCGTAGGGATGCGTGCCGCCTGGCGAACCTTTTGAGTCCGCGGGCGTGCAATGTTAATAACTAGGTGGGTAACTTCATCGCTCACGCGTGTCCGTATCTCCGCGCCAAAGCTTTCGGCTTGCATTCCAATCTCGCTTCTACGTACGTCGACATCTAAAGGCACCAGTCCAGAAAGCACAAGTTTCGTGCCCTTAAGGATTTGCGACTTGAGGAAGTTTAGAGTAGACCCGACATCCGGAATCACATCCGGTATGATGTCACCAGGTCGGCGATTCGCACATCGGGCGTCGTATTGTTCGTAAAACGAATGGTGAAGTTTGGCTAGATGTTGTTCGAGAAATTTAAGTTCTCTATCGTCATCGCGTAAAAGCTTATGTCGCTGATGTGATGGACTTTCCGATTCTCCATTTGTAGACGGTTCTGGACTGTCACCGTTCTCTACCGACGTCTTCTCTGTCTCCTCATCTACTTTGTCTAACTCTTCTTGCAGATGGAGTAAAGGACGATCCTTGAGCTGCTTCTCAAGGGTACGTTCTTGCTCCTCTGCTCGTAGTTGTAGAATCGCATTCTCATCGTTGCCATTAGCTAATGCTTTTTCGTGATCTGGTATGGGATTTTTTGTATCGCTTCCATAGACGTTTAGTCGTGCGGCATTTCCATTGACCGGCTTCGTCTCAGGGGGTGGTGGTGCGGCTATTATATCTTCACGTTTGGGTAGGAAGCTGGAGTTGATATCACCAATGCCCGTGAAGAAATCATATGGAGTGACTTTGATCAAATTCGACCTATTCCGTGGCCAGACGTCGGCTCGATCGTCGATTACCACGACCATGTTAGTGCTGACGGGAAACAATCGTTGTAGACTCTTGGCTGTTATGCTATCGTTCTCGTCTCGGCTGATGATCCGGTTACCGAAGAGTTTTTGTGTCGGATCGACAATCTTGGCGATGTTGAGAGCATAGGCGCGCGTGCCCATTGTATAAACGTGTAGCTCGAATAGCTGGGATATCCTTTCAAGAAATTCGGCCAGGCCTGGGCGCATCTTAATATAATACCAACAACCACTAGCCGCACCACGCGGGCCATCGTCGAGCTGAAAGCTACGCACGTCTTTGACAGCTTCATAGTTGGGATTTGATGGATCGCGTTGCCATTCACCTACGGTAGGGTCGATGCAAGCGTGGATAATTGTCTGGTCCAGGTCGACAACAAGACTGAGTTTGCGGTCCTGGAGTAATCGGCGTTGTAATTGCATTTCGGCGCGTGCGGCTTGGTCCGCGCTGACGGTAAGGGCAATGTTATCGTGAACCATGGCGACCGTCGCGCGTTCGGTATCGAGCGACTCACTGGCGTAGGTAGCCTCCTTCATATCTTTACCGCATATGGCGCAGAGACCAGCGTATTGCACTTCGTGGCCGCAGGACTCCTCGATAGTGACAAGATCCTGGTCTTTCTTAATTACTTCTCCTATTTTAACCCGCCATTGCTTAACCTTGCCCTCGGCAGGGCTGTCCCAATCTGCGACACCTGTTTCTTCTATCTCATGCTCTTCGTTTTTACTCGGGTCACCAACGCTACGCATATACTTGAAGGTATATCGAAGGATGGGCTCTTGTTTGGAGACATCGTCGCCGTGGTTTTTGAGGAATTTGGATATGGTAATGGGGTAGCGGAGCCGAGCTCCGAGCCGGAGCGTCTTTGCCATGACTGGCGGTGTTGAAGGATCTGGAGAGGGTCACGTACGCAAAGGACCACGGTTCTGACAAAGGACACAATGTTAGCATTTGTTGGCATGTATGAGGGTCGTATGTTGTTAGAACCGGAATGCATTAATGAGTAAATCAGACTCCCTTGTTCAACCTGAGGTATTTGAGGCAAGTCGACAGGGAGAGCCGAGAAAAAGACGAGATTTTGCAATCGAGGGAATATGCAAACTGTAGACGTGACAAAGAAATACCATTGTACTATTGTATGCGATACGGACATAAAGGTTAGGTGACGATTAAGAAAGTTAGGAGACTAACCTCTGTATGCCACTCTATCGATGGCGGATGTTGTAAAAGTAGGCTAGATTGAGCTGAAGAGCACCAGTTTTGCCCATTGCACTAGGGATTAGGATTGGAACAGGTCTCTTGACAGGCGACAGCACACCTTATATGCAGGTTAGATGTTATCGCGGCAAAGGAGAAATACAAGTTGGACTTTCGGCGTATAATTCGTTTGATGTAAGGAGGTAGGATCCAGTACTAGTATTCTCCAGCGATGGTAAATCTGTAGTAACACTATGTCGCGTAGTAGCTACGGTGGCTGTGTTGAAAGAGTCGTGAATGAGGATATGAGGATGTGAATGAGGATGTGAAGCTGTATGTTGTGAATATGGCGAATGCGGTAAAAGTCTTAAGGAGAAGGTATGAGCTTATAGCTTGTGCGCGTTGCAATAGCTTCCAGGTTTTTGGTCTGAAAAAGCCAAAGGAGGTTAGTTTGATTTAATAAATGGATTAGACTGATAAATACGGAAAAGGTATGGTGATACATGTAAAAATAACCAATCAACGTGTACGGGATATCCCGGTTTTGTGTAACGCTGTCAATTGGGGAAATAGCTTCAAAGCCTCTTCGGTAAGACGAATTGGAGCCAAGGTGAGAGTGAATTAGAGATAGAGATGGGGTTCATGGGTTTATGTAAGATGCATGTAATGTACGTATGTACGTATGTACCTAACGTATACAACTTGTGGAACTCCGAGCTTCAAATAAGTAGTACTGCCAAGCATATGCCCAGTATGTAGAAGTAGAACGGCGTTCGCGCAATACTTATAAATGGTACGACAGCTTGGTCCTGTGGTTGATGGGACGGAATAATGGGATGAGATAAACAGCTTCAGTTAGGTACCTGATAAGCCAGCACTTGCATGCAGTTGAAAATAGGGTGATGATGGCATTGTTTGTATGCGAGTACAAAAATACTTCCAATCATATGACGTGAAGAGTCGGGTGCTTCAAGCTTCAGCTCAAAAAGAAAAAAAGAAGAAACTAAAGAAAAATACCCACACGTACCTCAATACCTTAATACTTATTGGTTGCACGAGTAAAACGGACACTCGATCTTTATTCGAATGTTGCGTGGCGGAGGATTAGGCAATGAGAGCTGCTCTAATTGGTCAATACGTTGCAGCTTGGTTAATAGCAAGGTCAAATATACCGCTAAGTACCCTGACCGACCGCCTGAGGTATGGAATGCGTTACGCGTGAACTTCCGAGGTAGTGTGCAGCGGTCGATGGTGGTGGCGCAAGTATGTAAAAGTAACCGTTAAATTGTATGTATAAGGAATCCTTTAATCCGTAATTATTATTCCGGTTGACGGTTACGGTAAGGTACCTAAGGTAAGTTACCCCTATGTAGGTAGACGGGATAAACTTTAGAAAGAATTGCGAGATGCTAAAACGTCAAAGATAAAAAAAAAGGTGAAAGTGAATGAGAATTACTTAGGTAAAATAAAGAAATGTTCGTCTGGACACAAGCCACGGAACAAAACGCCTCTTTCTCCTAAAATTCACAAGCGAGATGGTGCCCCCTTAAAAATCTCACTTGGGGATGAGGGGCCTTTTTGTACCTGCTGGCCCGAGCCTAGCCTGAGCTGCACCCCTCGCAAGCCCTTGTCCGTTTGCGGGGAAGAGCTATGCGATAGGACCACTTTGATTGGATACTTAAATAGCGTGGCTCAAGCTCTACATGTGGCTAGTGCAACTAGCGCAACTAGTGCAACCTTGTCCAAGTCATACCTAAAGTTATGTAGGTAGATTATACTTGTGATATATCTATAATTAATATGATATATCTATAATACATATCAGAAAATACTTTAAAATAAATGATTTTGGAACAAGTAGACTCCAAGCAAGTAAAATACTTCTTGAAAAGTGATGTTTATTTAAACGCATTTACTCACACCCAAGGGTTTCGTCCTATCTAAAGCTCATAAATTTCAAAGTCCATTTCACAAAATACTAACTATATTTTCCCAAGTCGCGAAGAATCTCAAGCGGAAGCAATATCCAAATTAAAATACCATTCATAATCACCGTCGCAATAATTACCTCCTATTGATATCAACTATTGATAACAGTATCACGGAGAAATTAGGTGTCTCTCTATCGCCTTGCTTATTCGCTTGCCCCGTTTCCTATACCCCATTAACCCAATGTGTAGCCGTTGCTGATTACCCCTTATCCCTTATACGTATTTGCAAGATATTTAAGCAAAGTTATTATGAGATAGAGAGAAGGAGAAAGACAGACCAGCCCTGGACGCCCGCGCTGGCAATGCAGAAAGACCAATCTATACGCGCACAGCCCTATGCATAGTGTAAAGCCCACGAATCCTATCAAATTACCCGCGCCAGATGTGCCAACTAAACACGCTGAAAGGCGACGCCCTATACCATAGTTCAGGCAGCATCTAATATTCTGGTGCGGCATTTGTCCTGTTTAACTTGCGTATTAAAACGCAGATACTGTCGAAGACTCCTCGGAGTAGAGACTTAGTTCCGACCCAGAGGCTACGGTACTAACTGACCGTGCAGGGATCTCCCTAAGAACCCGCCATAGTCGACGCCGACCTGATCGCGCCAGGACTCGCCCCAACTCTGCCACCGAGCAACCTCGAACCCAACGCCGTAGACCCAGTCGCTCCGCTCATACTAGCCTCCATCTGGGAGAGCGCGCTTTTCTTAACAACGAGCTCCGGATCTATCTCGTCACCCCCAACAAATGTCCAACTCTCTTCCTCCGAGTCGTCAGCTATGGTACCATCAGGACTGCTGGCCGTAGCTGCATTCTTCCCAGCTTTGGATTTGATCAGGCTCTTGGCGTACTCAAGATCGCGGTAGATACATTGAATCGCCGTATCGACACCATTTTCCTATAAGTATGATTAGATATCTATAATCGAAGTACGTTTTGTTTAAGCTCACCTTGCGGATGGTCTCTCCTAACACTCTAGCCTTGACTATCATCCTTTCGCTGTGCGTGGTCTCCCACAGTGCCCTTGCAAAACTGTTGGCGCCCCATTTTTTCAAGCAGATACCAACACCTAGGTCCTCAACTCGACTACCGAAGAAGAATTGATCGCCGAAGAACGGACGGATAATGGTGGGGATACCAGCACGTAGGCTAGCACCGGTAGTCCCTGAACCACCGTGATGAGCAGCAGCGTCCATTTGCGCAAACAACCAGTCGTGAGGTGCGCTTTTAATCTGGAATATCTCGGGTGGGAGGGTTTGTTCAGGCACCGCGGCGTCCTTGCTACCGAGGCGGTCTGACCACCCTTTGGATAGAACGCATCGGACGTCGGCTTTCAATACCGCGTCAATGACCTCTTGTGTCATCTTCGCCGGGTCGGGCACGATTATTGAACCGAAGCCAACATAGACCAGCTTCTTGTCGTCTTTGCGTGCTTGTTGGATGAAATTCCTGAGATCATCGGGTGGAGTCCACTCGGTCCCTTCGTCTAAGAACCAATATCCTGTCACACGGATCCAGTCGCTGTAGTCAAGCGGAGGTGCGACGACCGCCGGGGAGAAGTTATAAAGGAAAGGCACCTTATTCGGCTGCAGTTTTTCTAAGTTGGTATTAGGCAGGCCGAGAATATTATTTCGCCAACGGTTAATTTGGTGTGCCGTCGCTTTCCAGAATACGTTGTCAAACATGACATATGTAACGTAGTTGTAAGCGCCGCCCATCTTATGCTCGGGCATGACGAAAGCGTGAGGGTAAGCGCGCGTTCGGGTCCAGGGCATCGTGAAAGCTCGGAAGTATGGGATAGCCAGGGCCTCTGCGATGTGAATCCCGGCCATAGCGCTGGGACTCTCAATAAGTAGGTCTGACCCTTGGCATGCCGTATAAGCGGACGCGAGGAGCTCATCCAACCAGCCTCGGAATTTTGAGTTAGCCTCTCTCAAGAAAGCCCACGTAAATGTGCCGTTTTGGATACAAATACGCATGAGTTCGCTGGGGTCACCCTCCACCGGTGCGAACTCGATCCCGTGCCCCTCGATCCAGGTCTTAAATTCAGCATGTGTTGCTATTCGAGGCTTGTGGCCCTCAGTCATTAACCCTTTGCAGAGTGCAATATAGGGTTGAACGTCTCCTCTTGATCCGATCGTCAAGCAGGTGATCTTCATCGGCTCGGAGGGCTTGAAGTTTAGGAACGATGCCTTAGGATCATCGAAGAGAATTGTCGGCGATGAATCGCTGAGACAAGATGTTTCGTGGGGTAGCTTTAGTTCGTGCTCTACATTTCCTTGAAGTCGCGCTTTGTGAAGTGCGTCACGTTCCGCTATCGCTTCATCTATATCTTCGTGTTCTTCCTGATCTAACATGCCAATTTCTCGGAGATAACGCGTGGTCTCGAGACTTCGTAGCAGAGTAACCGCACAGTCATCGCGTATTTCTGCTTTGTTGAATTCAAAGAATATCTCTTCGTGACCGCGGATAACAATTACCAGGCCGGAATACCCAAAGCGAAATCCCTTCTCTTTCTCAGCAGTCTCGATGTCCTTTAGGGGCAGGATTAACTTGGTCCGGGTTCCGAGTAGCAGGCTCCGGAAGCAGAAATACCGTTCACTTATGTATACCTTGCCATAGAGCGGTAACACTCGGACAATGTAGCCGTAGTAGGTTGCCTGGAGCTTCTCGGTTTCTGGGAGGGCAAAATGTGCGCGAAATCGATCCATATCGACGCCGTCGTCGTCATCTAATTCGCCATCAGGTTTGAGGGCAGGGGCCTCATGGTAATGTTTACGGCCACCTTTCCACATACCCGATACTTTTTCCACGTAACCCATCGACTCGGTAGCTAATAGGTTGCTCATATGGCGGCTGGTTTGATTTAAGTAGTTGGCAAATAAACCCGCTCGTTGTAACGGATAAGCTCCCATTTTTGCAATCTTGTTCAATCCCGGCGTCGCTGCCGACATTTGATCAAAATTTTCATTAGCCTTAGGGTCATTTACATGCCCTGTAGTGACGGCGCGATGTTTATCAAAAACAATTGATTCATCTGACTTGTCACGTAAACGACTTGTACCAGTTGACCTGTCGCGCCTCGAAGCTCGCGAGGCTGAGATAGAACGCCGGAGAGTAGGCCTGTGGAAGACTTCACTGCCTCGGAGGATTTGACTGCCAGAAGGGTCCTCATTCGATGAAGACGCCATAGCGGAGGTGCTCGGATCTTCTAGAGACTGTACATATGACTCCGAAGACTCTAATTTCTCCTGCGGCACCGTATTATCATGCATACGATGTTTGCTCAGTGATCTGCTAGTAGCGCTAAAGCTTCGACGAGGTGACGAATCCCGCGCTAGAGTATCAAGATCAAAGCTTCGTCGTCCGAATTGACGGAATGCGTCAAAGCTGCTGCGGGCTACATCACCACTGGCTCGAGGACTAAGTTCTCGCGGACTGTGTGGCGACATGGGAGCCAGTGTCGCTCTGACATTTTCGCGAATCTTTTGGGGTTTGAGTTCTAAAGTAGCAGGCCCTTGTTTCCGCTTGGGGCTTGCGGAACTGTGTCGAGAGGCTCCTCCTTGGCTCTGTTGCGGAGATGAACTCGACTTTGTTTGCTTCGATGCATCATCAACCAAGATTTTGAGGACGTTAATAGCCTCTTTGCTAAAACTAAAGAATGAGAAGAAATACTACGTTAAGGTTAGTATAAAATACTTCTTTACGAATAGATTATTGCTTACTTCGTCAATCGCATACGTCTCGTCATTATCGATGACACGAATTTTGCACGTGTCAGCAAATTCGATCATCTGGCTGTCTTCAACATCTATAACGTTGTTAATCGGCAAGGAAATCTTGACGCTGTCGCCATCATTGTGGGATCGAAAAATGACTCGTTGCAAGCTCTTGACCCATTCTTTGGCACTCGGGGCGCTATCAGCTCTAAGGTGATATGTTCGGTGATGTGTCACAACGGAGAAGGACAAGCCGTCTTTTTCTTTCTCATCGATGCTTGCTGAGATGGCGTAGCTTAGATCGATCTGACCATGGGGAAAATAGAGATTGGATGGATCGCGATAATAGGCCAACACATCTCCCTTTAAACGAAACCAGTAACGGCTGTATTTGGGGTTCCTTTTGCCACTCTTCGATAGGTATCCAGATTTGGCAACCTCATGCTGCTTAAACTGTTAGCAGCAAAAACACATCTAAGATTGAGATCCATACAGCTTTCTTTGGCAAGTAAGCATAAAAGCAAATATGCTTTGCAGTGATGTACATATAGCCTTGTAGGAGGACACTTTGAAGTAACCAACAAGGGTATTCTGGCAGAGGGAGCAATTAGCCACGTTCACAGTTCATAGTTAATAGTTCATAATCCAAGGCTGAATAGGGACTGAGGTAATACCTTCGATGACTTCTTCGGGTTCGTCAAACTCGAATATACGCTTCAACTGCTGAGCAAGCAGACTGGGCCCGATTTCTTCTCCGTCGTCCCTACGATGATCCCCCGATAACCTCTCAATGTCGAAGCTCGGCCTCGACGACATTTCCTCTCTCGCTTCTAGCATCCTGCTCATGACTGGAGCAAGTCTTTCTTCGCGGTCGGCCTTGGCAGCATCAAGCGTAGGTGAATGCGAGTGTATAGTTGGGGATTTTAGACTGTCACCTTCGCCTTCGGCGCTCGAGTCTGAGGGGTGGAGACCGGACGTTTTAGTTTGTTTGAATTTAGATCGCGTCGCAAGGCGCGGAAGCTGGGGCAACGAGCGTAAGAGTTGTCCCGATAATCTCCTACGCCGCTTGTCGCCCTTCTCTCTCCCCGAGAGAGGCTTCTTCAACACCGTAGTCTGCGCAATTTGTTCCCGACCCTTGCCCTTCCTGTGTCTTTCGGTCCGATCTATCTCTTCATCTTCGTCGCTCGATTGGCCCTCGAACCGGTCGTTAAAATCTACGTTCGAGCCGGCGGCGGCAATCAATCCGAATATCGATTGATTCATGTTCATGAACATCTGCGCGCCTTGGTTAGGCAAGAGAACATCCTCATCTACATCGTCGCCGTGATCTTTCAAGCGTTCTGGAAGCTCCATGGTCGGCTGGTGATCCTCTTTTTGCTTCTTATGAAGCTTCTTGCTGACGCGATGATGCGTAGTACTCTCTTCCGATACCGATAAAGGCGCCATGGCTGTTAATAAACTAAGGCTATATGTTATATTAACGGGTACCAGCTCCTTCACGCCGTTCTCGGGGCTTAAGTTCTCGAATTAGTTCCGTCAAGTCTGTCGTACAGGTGCAGGCTACACAAACGAGAGGCGAATGGGAGGTGGACACGGCTATTCAAGCCAACGTTGCCAAGGTCCGCGACCTACGAAGGTTTAAGACAAAGGAACCCAAGTTGCGCCAGACTCTGAACTATCGAATCAAGAGTCAGCCCTTTAACTAAGGCGGCAGATTCAGCAATGGTTTTGGTTTTGCATCATCGGAGAGGTAGGTGATGGTAAAACTTCAGGTAGGCAAAAGCGACGTGACGGGCAGGCAGACAAGCAGGCAATGTGAGGCAGATAATGATAATAGTATTATTAGCTAGGTACTAGACCATAATAGTCAGAAACGACTGCTCAGGCCGGGGGGACGGATGACTAGATTGGGATCGGGAGGGGATCAGTTGATTGGATGAGTAGGTGACTATGTTGAGAGCGTGTTGCATGTGGATGGATCTTTTTTGAATATGAGTGTAGCCTGGAATAGGGAATAGGAATAGCCTAGGATAAGACCGCACATACACACAGTAGGATCACATTGCAGGAAGCAAGTTGCAGCATGTCAGCAATGTATGTAGGTACACTGTAGCGTACTTCTGTATTGTGCCTGTATTAATAGCGATAGGCTAGTTAAGGTCTGTTATCGATAGCTTTAGCGCCGAAATGACGTGTTGAACCGCCTATATATGGATACATGTAGGTACATACCTAGGTAACGTACCTTTGTACCGAATTATCAGCACATGCACGGGAGAACTCAACTGGTCCTTACCCAATTATAATAACAATCAAAGAGGGAAACACGGACCTGCCAGTGTCATATCTATTCGTACGGCTTTTCCGGTCGTATCAAAGTCACTTGATCCAAACATAAATAGGTAATATAAGGCACACAAGACCATATGTACCTAATCACATGCCAGATCTAAAAAATGACGAAAGTAGAGTTATTTAACTCGAAAATGTAGATTCAAGTCCAACGTTATATTAAACTGTAGTTGTTACATACTAAGCCAGATTAGTCTTCTTGTATCCTTCAATATGCATCTGTTCCAGATACCTATCCACAATCCTCTCCAGCTAACCCTTTACATGACTCAGCCGCTCAATTCGGGAACTCAGGGTATCCACAAGAAAATAACCTAGCAGGTCTTACTAGCTCAGCACAGGAGCGGCGAATAGTGAAATTCATTGTTAGATTACGATCTCCAAGCATTTAGACGGTGTTCAAGTTGTTCAAGTTGTTCAAGTCATCTCACATTTGGGACACCAGGTATCAGAGGTAGTCCATTAGGTACTTGTTCACTACGGTCAAAACTGCCATCCGCAGCAATTATCCACTAAAGAGAAGAGTACGGCTTTAGATACCTAGCCTAGTACTCTACAGGACCGAGGCATCCTCGGCAAGCCTCTCCGTCTAGCTCCTGAAAATCGCAATCGGGCGCCAGGTCGCCTTTAGAGTTGGGTAAAATGCATTTTTTGTATTCAGCTGAACTCCCTTTCGTAGAATCCGATCATGCCATGCGATGCTCGAGAAAGCCGAAGACTACCCGCTATATGTGCAGGTCCATGAGTTACAACCGTCCCAAACGTCAGGTATCCGTTCCCTTGTTCCGCAAATAGAAACCATCCCGCCTGCGCATTCTTACGCGACCAGCTCAACAACACCACCAGCATCCGTGATCTTCTTCTCCGCCAACTTGCTAACCCATCTTGCTCGGACAAGTAGAGGGATCTCGGGAATTCGGCCCTTGCCGAGGACCTTGGAGTAGCCTAGGGGAAGGAGGTCGATAACGGGAGCGGTGTCCTTCTTCTCACCGGAGATGTAAGCGTCGCGGGTCTCAGCAGGGACGAGCGACCACAGCTACAAAACACCACGTTAGTAAATATATCAAAATACGAATTATAACAGCTTTAAATCCTTGTCTCGGACAGAAGGTGATATCCTGCAGTATTCGGTATTTTACTGTATCTGTACAGGGCAACATGTATATTGAATCAACGTACCTTGTCGAGGTTGATGATAGGCTTCCAGAAGTGGTTCTTGAGCTTGTGGAAGTATCGCATACCAACCTTACCGAAGTAACCAGGATGGTATCTGTCGAGGTTCGTTCGGTGGTGGTGCTGACCACCGGCCATACCACGACCACCGGGATGCTTGCGGTGCTTACCAACACGACCGTGACCGGCCGAGACGTGGCCACGGCTATCAAATAGTTAGCACAATAATAAAATAAAAATAAAACTCAATTGCTGCTGAATTCGTCGCGCCGGATGCCATAGAATATGCCCTTAATTATCGATATGACGGATTTATCGCAGTAGTATTCGTGCAATCTTCTTACATTCCATCTTCGCATTGCTTTTGGTTATGTTTTCCTATTGTTCCTCCTCTTCGCTACTACTCGATCGAAATATCCAAAATTCATAAAATCATGGCATGGTAAAGGCGAACCGGCGCGACGATAATTGCAGCAACGAATAAGGAATTGGATTCGGTAATAACGTACTGCTTCCTGGTTCTCGAAAATCTGGTAGGCATTTTGTCGGATGAGTGGCTTGGTTGTGATGTGTTGAAATTGCCTACTCGAGGGTGGGTTGCGAAGATTAGGGCGGGTTTTGAATGTTGTATTGAGTTTGTGAAATTCTTTTCGTTTAATTTTTTGGGTAGGGTTTGGCGCTGTGGAGTCCAAGCCACATAAGAATACCGGGCCCAGGGCTAGGTGCTGACCTAAGACTTCTCACTAGCCACTACTTACCACCACAAGCCACACATAAAAAATAGGTACTAAATGCTCATGTACCCCAAAACCCAGCACATGCACTTATTTCGTCTCGAGCCAATTACAATTCACAATTACAACTCACCGGATAACTCCTAAGCTACCAAAGACAGCACATACCCCTTATTCATTTCCATTGGGATTGTGTATGAGGATACCTAGGATACCTAGGATACCTACTTGGGGTATGCAATCTCATATTATATCCAGGGACTATCCTGAAGAGCACATAAACCTTGATGAACTCGTAGATGGCTTTTAGCATAGATGTACCCGGAGTGTTCGAGGCTCGAAGCAGGTGTAGCTTTTGTGCCAGGGGCGTATGAGTACGCTCTCGCAGGGTTTGCTATCGAAGACGTAATTGACGTTCTTAAACCACCATAAGCCTAAACTCCACTACACTTAAATAATTAAACACTACGTGTTGAGAACTCGCCCTAGCCAGAAGAGTTGCACGAAGTGATTCGTGCTATTCGGGGTCAGCTAGTCGCCCAGTCAACCTCCAATATGGAAGAGATAATAGGAGGAGTCGAGGGAATCGACTTCCATCACCCATACACTCCATATGACGTACAAGAGCAATTCATGAACACTGCATATGAGGTCTTACAGAAAGGAGAAGGGCAAATTGGTATTCTTGAGAGCCCAACTGGCACCGTACGTTGATGCTTAGATTCGAGGCTTCTCCGCGCTAACATCTTCAGGGAAAATCTCTCTCGCTCATATGCGCTGCTCTCACTTGGTTACGAAACCACAAGAGATCGAAGTTTGAGACATCAGTTACTGAGGCTGCCCAGGAGTTTAAGGATGAGCCGGATTGGATTGTCGACCAAATGCTAAAACGGAAGAGAGAAGAGATACTTAAGCAATGGGAAGAAAGAGAAGCACGGTTGAGGAAAATACGAGCCAAGGAAAAAGTGACAGAAGAGAGAGGATCTAAGCGAAGGAGACTGGAAGATGGTAGCGCTAGAAAGAGTAAGAAAACTGGCGACGACGATGAGGACGATGAGTGGCTGTTAGATGAAGGCCACGACGAAGATACATCCCAGGACAGCGATAACCCGTCAGGATTCAGCAAGGAGACGCGGAACCTCATGAGCAAGCTAGGCCTAGGAAGCCTTCAAACCAAAGAAGAGGGCGAAGAGATAAGTGAAAACGAGATTAAGGTGCGTCAGCTCATGGGTACTTCTGACGGCTTAAGCTAATTCATCGTAGATCTATTATACGTCGAGAACGCATTCGCAGTTGACACAATTCATTTCGGAACTACGCCGACCAAAATTTCCAGCGTCATTACCAGATTCTCTTCTTGGTGATAACTCAAGCATCGAATCAGAGGGCATCAAACACCTCCCGCTATCTTCCCGCCAACGACTCTGCATCAATCCGTCGGTCTCTCGCCTCGGCTCCCTCCCAGCGATCAACGATCGCTGCACCGAGCTTCAGCAGCCGAAGTCAAAGGACAGGTGCCAATTCGTACCGAATGCGGATAACCTAAGTTTAACACATCAGTTTCGAGACAGCGCCCTTGCTACTCTCCCGGATATTGAGGATCTCTTCGAGCTCGGAAAGAAGTTACACGTGTGTCCGTACTACGCCTCAAGAACAGCAGTGCCTAGTGCAGAGATCATTACTCTACCCTACCCTTTACTTTTGCAAAAGACCGCTAGGGATGCCCTTGGTATCAAACTGGAGGGCAACGTGGTCATCGTCGACGAAGCTCATAACATCATGGATGCGGTAGCTAACGTGTACGCCTCCGAGATTAGCCTGAACGAACTAAAGCGAGCCAGGCAAATGCTTGGGGTATATGTTAAGAAATTTGGAAAGAAGCTTAAGGGTGAAAACCGAGTCATGGTTGCGCAAGTCGCCAAGGTTGTGGATGGTCTAAAGACATGGCTAGAAAGCGCATCGGAACTGAAGGTAAGGCACGAACTTCTCATTATTTATAAGTTCTTCAATTAGTTAAAGTAGTACTAACATGTATAATCCTAGAGCGACCAAGGAATAGTCGACCCTAACGCCCTTTTGAGGTCCAAGGGCATCGATCAGATTAATATGTATAAACTCATTCAATACATACAAGACTCAAAACTCGCATATAAAATCGAAGGATATGTTGCGCAAGCCGAGTCTCAGGATGCAGGAGATGTTCCATCCGCAATACGATCAACGCCTGTTCTTCATGCTCTCCTCTCATTTCTTGTCTCTTTGAACAACTTGAGCTCCGAAGGTCGTATTTTCTACCACAGAGTTTCCCAAGACGATATCAAGCTCTCTTACCTCCTTCTTTCACCCACACACGCATTCTCTTCCATAGCATCAAGTGCACGAGCAGTCATTCTCGCCGGCGGCACCATGTCACCATTCGAGGATTACACGGCACATCTTTTCCCGGACTTGGCACAAAATAAAATCACGACTCTCAGCTGCGGCCACGTGATTCCACCATCAAATCTTTGCGTTTGGACATTGTCATCTCCGAGACCAAAGACCGATCCTAGGAGCGTGGAGTTCGAGTTCAGTTTTCAGAAGCGTAGTGACAAGTCGATGATCTACGAGCTAGGAATTGCGATCCTCAACATCTGTACGGCTGTTCCGGATGGTGTTGTTATTTTTTTCCCTAGCTACGGATATCTTGACGAAGTGGTATCTGTATGGAGCGAAGCCAGTACTGGCCAGCCTAAACCGCTATGGGAGAAACTGCAAGCCAAGAAAGCCGTGTTCCGCGAGACCAAGGGAGGATCAAGCGACGAGGTGCTAGCACAGTATAGCGAGGCGATCCTGGGCGAGAGCAAATCCGGCCCTCCACTTAATAGAAATGGAGCCTTACTGTTAAGTGTGGTTGGCGGAAAGATGAGTGAAGGTATCAACTTTTCTGACCGACTAGGTCGTTGCGTGGTGGTGGTCGGGTTGCCATATCCGAATATCCATTCGCCGGACTGGAAAGCCCGAATCGAGTATATCGAGTCGACCACATTGGAGCGCATAAAGGCCACTAGTCCATCCATGCCCAAAGGCGAGGCTCTTGCGGCAGCAAAGCAGGCGGCTCGCGATTTCTACGAGAACGCATGTATGCGCGCCGTGAATCAGAGCATCGGACGCGCTATTCGTCACCGAAACGACTACGCTGCCATTGTGCTAGTCGACCGGCGGTTTGCAGCCGACCGTATTAAGACTAAGTTACCTGGATGGATCCGCGGTGGCTTGGTCGAGGGGAGCGAAAACGGGGGATTGGGACAGATGATGGGAAAGCTTAGCAGTTTCTTCAGGGGTAAGAAAACGTTGGCGGACGCTTAAGATACGCTATAATAGGAGAATGGAAGATATTCATAATCATAATCATACCTAGTTATAGCAGAAATGTAGAGTTCGGATGGTGGTTAAGATGTATATAACAGTATGTGTATTTCGTACAACCCCTTAATAGCCCCTAAATAGGTACCTATGTACCTTGTACAATACAATATGTACCTCTAGAACATCCCACTATGACCCCGCGCTAGGAGATGCTTATCGATAGATAGGTACATATGTAGCCTCTAAGTGCCCCATCGAGTGTTAAGTACCCTATTAAACAAGACGCGTTCCCCGTCGCGTCACTACTAAATATTCTCTTCATTTTTACGTTGTCTGTCACGAATCCTTAAACTCCCCCTTCGGGCGATCCACTTGCCAATTGGTCTAATCCGATCTTAGAGAGGCTACAAACGTAATATTCTATATTATTCCACACGATGACATCCTCACCACGGCACGAGGAGTACCAATACCTCGATCTCGTTCAGGACATCTTAGATCACGGAGAGCGTCGACCAGATCGGTAAGCTACAGTTTTATCCCCCTTATTTACTGCCTGCTCAGTATAGCAAAAGGGCTCCCAATCTAGAAGCAAGTTTCTAAAACTCAACTCTCCTTGTAGAACCGGTACCGGGACATACTCCATCTTCGCCCCCCAACCGCTCAAGTTCAGCCTCAACGATAACGGCAAGCCGATTCTACCGCTATTAACGACGAAGCGCGTGTTCCTGCGTGCTGTAATCGCCGAACTTCTATGGTTTATCGAGGGAAATACATCGTCGACATCTCTCAGCGCGCAAGACGTCAAGATATGGGATGGCAACGGGTCACGCGAATTCCTCGACAACCTGGGACTTAAGGATCGTGAAGTTGGTGATCTCGGCCCCGTCTACGGTTTCCAATGGCGCCATTTCGGCGCTGAGTACGTCGATGCGCGCACAGACTACACCGGCCAGGGCGTCGACCAACTAGCCGACGTCATCCATAAATTGCGCAATAATCCCTACGACCGCCGCATGATTCTCTCCGCCTGGAACCCGGCCGATCTAAAGAAAATGGTGTTGCCTCCGTGTCACATGTTCGCGCAGTTCTACGTTTCGTTTCCGAGACAGAATAGGGACGAGGAGAGCAACGGAGAAGAGAAGCCGAAAGGTCATCTTCACTGCCAATTGTACCAGCGGTCCTGCGACATGGGACTCGGTGTCCCTTTCAACATTGCGAGCTACGCGCTGCTGACGCATATGCTGGCACATGTCTGCGATCTAGTCCCCGGTAGTCTAACACACGTTATGGGCGACGCACACGTGTACATCGACCACGTCGACGCGTTGAAAGTGCAGCTAGAGCGCGAGCCACGGCCGTTCCCAGAGCTACAGATCAAACGCGACGGTGGTGGCTCGATCGATGGGTGGAAAGTGGAGGATATCTCGGTTCTAAATTACGAGCCTCACAAGACTATCCCGATGAAGATGTCCGTTTAACTACATACCTAACCTAGCTTAAGACATAGAATTATTTAGATGCTAGAAATAGCCTGACTACATATTAGATTTACAGAGGACGGGTACATATGTAGTTCGAATCAAGATATGGTACAATGATGAATGTATTACGTAGGAATGATAAGTATAGGGGGGGTTGAGTTTTCGTTAGAGGCATAGCCAAGGTACAATCCACTAGGTAGACTGGTAGACAGTATGTATGATCAAACCCCCTGAGTACGGATTGTGGATTCTAGCAACAGTGACTCAGGCACTCATTACAATGAGGCAGTCACTGCCTACATTCACTACCTACATCTACGCATATATGAACAATACATAGCTAGATCCTACTAAAACCTAAATAACTAATACAACAACGATGTCATCACTAATCTAGGGAATCACAAGATTACAGTATATCCACTTTTTTCAAAGTCTATCGTCCCTAAGGTTGAATTAATCAATCACCCACGATACCAATTACACAATTACACAATTTTTATTTTTATTTCTATACCATACCAGCTTCTTATCATAATGTCAGACGAAAACCCTTCCATCTCCGCCCTGGCAGAAATCGCACAAAGCGAGCCCCAGAACTTACAAGCTCATGCCAACAAAATTGTATCTCTGGAGTTTTTCGCTGATGATGCCTCTCATCATAAATTATTCAAGGACTTAAAATTCCCCAACCTCGAAAATCTCTGGCTAGATGCCTCGGATTACAATGAAGGCGCACATCTAGAACAGTATCTTCAACCTAAGCTAAAGCGCTTTATTTTCTACGGGGGGCCTATCTCGGATTCCTTCCTGGACAAGCTACAGGCTTCTTGTCCGCTCTTAGAAGAACTACTCATCGACAACCCGCGGGACCTCATTTCCCCTGAGGGTTTCCTCCGATTCCTCGATGGCGCCAAAGCTCTGAAGCGAATATCAGTTATGTACGGGATGAGCCGAGCCATAAATGACTCGGTCATTATTGCTCTCGCTACGAAGCCCGGCCTTGAAATTTTAGAGTTCCAGGAGCTCATCACTACAGAACTCGCCTTAAGAATTGTCGCGGAACGATCCCGGAACGATGCTGAGGAGAAGCTGCTTCCAGAATTTCGTGAATTCATCTGCGTTGCGGAGCCTGGCGGACTCACGAGCATACTGCCGTATCTATCCAAGCTTACTCGCCTAGAAGCGAATATTGTATATGAAGGTTTTCCTTTGGCCACGATACAGGACCGCGTAATCCACAACATCGCCTCGCAATGTATTCATCTACATACTTTAAAGTTGGAATACAGAGCTATAGAAGGTCAGCATATTCATATCCCCTCAGATGGTCTTGCCAAGCTAGCGCAGAGGCTTAGCAAGTTAGAGGAGCTCAGCATTTCTGGCAATGGAGTCGAAGCTCCAGAATTCGGGGATCCTCAATTTGCCAGTATAATACAAGCCCAGCCGCGCCTCAAGGTCCTGCATCTGAGATTCACATGCTACCTCACGGAATCTTCATTGGCAGAGGCTGCCAAGTACGGCGGGACGAGGCTAGAGGAGCTCGAGCTCAACGGGACCTACAGTCTTCTAAACCTAGTATCTAGTGATGTCTTGTTTCCCCAGTTATTATCGCTCGAGCTCGGGCAGCTAGCGCCGCTACCTCTCACGGACGATGCGATAGCCAGAGAGGCAGCTAACATTGCTCGACTTCTAAAGAAGATTGCGCCTAGATTGCAATATTTCGACGTGATGTCTGGGAATACTGTTAGTGATATGGTATCGTATGAGCTGGATGAAATATAATTGAACTACTACCTACCTACCTAGGTAGTTATACTTGGGAGGATATGCCTCTGCTCGTACGCGAGGTATTTCATTCCTAGTCGCTTATACGGATTCCTCTCTTTAGCTCACGAAATACCACGCTATAAAAGCAGTTATCCAAGTTCAAGCAGGTTGACCGCCTTTTCCCACCTAGCGCCTAGTCTAGAGACTTGAGGACGCCGAGGAATATCGGTTGTCCTATATTCAAAGGTTGTTAAAGATGTCAATTTACGCATTGATTCCGCCATCCTATCCCCCTTTTCGAAGGAACATGATCCCTGGTCTTACTGTTGCTGGTTCCGGCCCGACCTATCAGAATCCCTTCTTCAGAGCTAAATACTATACAGCGGGTGAACCTCGTATCCCGCACCGAATCATCACCAAGAGACTCGGGATAAAGAATAATACATTGGATTCTTCCTGGAAGTGATGGTAAGATGCCTAGCTACAGGAAAAATTCCTAATGCTACACAACTTCTCTGACATAATCATCATCGAATCCATCAACCAAATCACCTACCTAATACAGCTGCAAGGCGTAATGTGCGTTCAATCGTGGCCCTTCGATACCCCGTCGAAGAGCCACTAGCATGTCGACGATCCACATAGGATAGACATAGACATAAAGGCTAGCGTCGTTATGCCTACAGGAGCCAAGAAAGCAGCTGTATAAATATCCTCATTATTTCCCCGCCAAATGCTATATCATAGGTACTTAGCCACCCATACCAGTAACCGGCCAACACCAACAGACTAGAATCCGTAAACCATGGCTCCCGTCACCGAAATCGTCATCCACAGCCTCAAGCCAGGTACGGACGTGGACACTTTCTACAACCTCTTCGCGGTTATCAAGGGGCAACCGGGCGCCCAAGCCGTGCGTGTTTCCACCGTGCACGAGAACCCCGAGCAGGTCGACCTTTTTATCGACTGGGACAGCATCGAGTCGCACCAAGCCCTCCAGGCCCAAACGGAAGCTTACAGCGCCTTCATCGACCAGGTCAAGCCACACGTCACCAAACTCGCTACCGTAGTCCACGCAGAGCTGACTCCGTTCCCGCCCACCGTGCTGGACAACGCCGAGGGCAAGGGCAAATCTCCCGCCGCCCAGCTCATATTCGCCTACTTCGCGCCCGACACCGACGCGGCCAAGACGCTTACCGAGGCGCAAAGGTTCGTCTCCAAGCTAGCTGGCGCAAGCTTCGCGGGCTTGACGGGCGAGTCCTCTCTCGGCTGGACGGTCGAGAAGGACGTCGACTTCAAGGGCGAGAAGACCCGCGTGCTCGTTATCATCCTGGGCTGGGAGAGCGTCCAAGCCCATTCGGAGGCGCGCGAGACAGGTGCTTGGAAGAGCATAATTGGCGAGTTCCAGGGCGCCGCGGAGGGCCTGAAGGGCTTCGAAGTCACCCACGTTAGTACCAGAGCTTTATAGGACAGATAACTACCTAAGGTTAGGTCAATACCTAGCTAGCTCAGGGTCCCTCGTGTTGATGCGGTGGGATGTTGATATACGTCAAATTTCAAGATTGCGGGCTATAAAGGGACTTGGTACGTAGATTAACGATTTACGAAGAGAGGCGACATTTGCTTGAGTTACTGCATCGTCTATCTTGTACCGTTCTGCGTCGATGTGATTTTATTTAGGTATAGGTAGGCTTGGCTCTATAGCAAAAAGGGGTTATTCACGCCAACCCCTAAATATCTAGACCATTGGCACAGAAACAGTAACACTGTGTACATTTTGATTCATCAACTTTAGGTAGCTAAGCGAGGCCTATCAAATATCATACAACCTTCGAATCAGACTCTTCTTTCGCGCTTACTTCCTTCGCCCCCACCTCCTCGTCTAGAGATTGTCCCCTAACAACCCCTACACCATGATCAACCATTTCAGACTTCAAGATCGGGGGCCCAGAGAAATGTTTGCGGCCCCATGCAAAATACCAGATGATGCTGATGGCAGCGAAACCCGCAAATACCACACTGGCATAATTCATGGTGGAAGCGTCCAGCCCGGTGAGATTAGTCGGCATGCAGAACAAGAAGATGGCAAGGATAATCCATAACAGCGTCGTCACATTGATAACAAACCCAAAACGACCAAGTGAGAATGAAGCATGTTCTAGCTGCTTACGACCGCGCATAACGGAGACTAAAATTGGCAGCCCGTACGACGTCGAGAGACATATCGTAGCGACTCCCGTGAAGCTGCTGAATGCTGCCGACGAACCGAAGTAAATGAGGCCCAATAAGCAATCTACAATTGCCGATAGAGTGAGAGCCCACAGCGGGATATCGAACCGCTTATCGACTTTACTCCAGAGGCCAGAGCCGGGGATGGCACCGTCGCGTGCAAAAGCGTAAGTACAGCGACTCGAAGCCGTCAGCGCACCGACACCGGCGAATAACCAAATACCCAGGATAAGGAATAGCAATCCGAAGCCACCCCCGGCACTTCCCGTCGCCGTCTTGAATATGAGACCAACTGGCTGACCGTTCGCCACGTCAAGGAGCGTTTGGACTTCCGGTAGCACGAAAAGGACCGGAATTAGATAGATAAGACCTGTAATACCGGCCGCCACGACTGATACTATAGTATTCCGAGTTAGTCATTATAATTCAAAGAGGGTTAGTTATAAGGATGTATATTCGCTCATAAAGGGAGTGTCCCACACGGCAAAGGAAAGCGTCTATAAAATTATAGATGACTCACAGACGATAGCCTTGGGAACCTCGCGCTCGGGCGCCTGTACTTCCTCGCACATAGCTGCGACCATGCCGTAGCCCGTCAGCACGTACGCGGGCTGCAACAGACCGACGAAGAACGACCAGCCGGCCGGCCAGCCCGAGGCCGAGGCATCATAGTGCGCAAACACGAACTCGCCGCTCCTCTTGCTCGGGGACATAGCCAGGAGAACGACGAGTATAATAACGATGGAGGCGGCGGTCCAGTATATACAGAGGGTGTTGATAAGATCCAGATACTTGGAGCCGAAGACGTTAATCAAGTAACACGCGAGCATGACGGCCCAGAACATAAGGATGGTCTGCCACTCGTTGGCGACGAAGTCCTCGTCCCACAGCGAGACGGCGCTGAGAATCAACTGCGCGCCGCCGAAGTTGATGGACAGGGTCACGGTCCAGTTGCCCACCAGCGTCAGCCAGCCGGTGATCCAGCTGGAGATCGGGGCCCAGCGCGGCGTCGATAGCAGCGCGGCCCAGTAGTAAACGCCGCCCGCGGTGGGATACACGGAACAGATCTCGGCGAGCGAAGCGGCGATGGCGGTCGAAAGGAGAGAGAGCAGGACCCAGCCCCAGATGACGGTGACTGATTGTCCGTTTGCTAGCGATATGTAGAATGTAGTACTGAGGCCGTATGGGACGGCCATCTGTTGTGTTATGCGTTAGTAACGTTGCGTGAAGCTATCTAGAAGCTGTCTAGGTAGGTAAGGTAGGTAGTTATATATAATGACTATTGATATATATATGAGTCACGAGATGTCATCGGAATAGGATGCTGTTATAGACAGAGTTCTGTTGGAAATAAATACTTATAATACTAGTTACATACTATCGACTAATTAGTATTCATATAACTATACTAGAATGAGGTTATTTGTTATTGTCTTGTTTTCATACCAATAGCAAAGGATAAGCCAAGCACCGAAAGCATACTCAGACTTCGAGGCAACTCGGCCTTGTATCCCATCTTGGCGAGTGCGTCGTCTGCTGCTGCTGTCACCTCGACGGACCTACGCGGACCCGCGCTGGTGACGGATTGCCTCCCCATCGTCGATAATGTCGTTATTTATAAATGACAAAACATGAATAATAAGGCATAAACAATGATGATGATGGTAGGAATAAGAATGATAATGGTAGATGAGCTTGTGAGTTTGTTACCTAGTACATATTCCGTACTATGTAGTATATACATACAACCCACTAGGATGTTCAATGTTATTAGTGGGGCGCCAAGCCGCCAGGCATCAACATCTTTTGAATACGGCTAGTATGTATTCCCACATATAAATTACTATGAGGAGGTATAAAAACAACGACTCTGCCGAAAGCCCTTTTTTCAATATATTACCTCTCGTTAAGCGATTCTTGAATAGCCTCCCCGTACGTACGGTATTTCAACACGATAACGCCTTCTCCCACACAGCTAAAGGAACCTTGGAATGCCTTGACGATTGAATGGCCCCCGGACAGCCCTAATTGAAAACGTGTGGGCTTAGGTGAAAGATTGGTTAGATAGTAATTACGATTTATAGTCGTTAACGTTACGGGAATTAAAACAGGCTATTAAGGCTGTTTTGGAGGCTGTTCCTAAAGACTTTAATATATAATAGGGCTTTCAAATGCCGTAACTCTGGGGGGAAACAATTAAAAAATTAGATTATATCAAATATAAGGCTATTTTTAAGTTATATATTTTACAGTAGTAATTTATATGAGAGGTTACATACTAGCCATATCAAGAAATGTTGATGCCTTAATGCCTGAGACCCACTAAATAACATTGAACATCTTAGTGTACTGTACGAGGCCCCCTGTCGAGATGCTGATAACATCAAGTTCTTATCTTTTGAACTGGATCCTTTTTACATATTAAATACAAGGATACGGCAACTCGACCATCCTAGCTTAGGTAGACTTATCAGCAGTATTCCCCAGAGCTGAATATTTAATTACCCGCCCACTAAGCTTGATGGGGCATCGCGTACGGCCTCACTCCTCATCTCAGCTAGCAAGATCTCTCTTTATCTTCTCAGTTATCTTCTTCACGTTACATAGTATAATTATGAATATAACTATACTGTAATGTACGTATCTGTTAGATAAGTAGTTATCAGATGTATGTAAATAATTGCAACATGATCCATTTTCATTACAACATCTCATAATATATCAATGATTATAATTATACAAAATATAAAACATACCTACACGAATAACTCATGTCTAAGTGAGGGGGATCTGAGGGGATGTTCATTAATGACTCCCGACGTTTCACGATAGTCCGATGGAATTCCCCAAGTTCCCCGCACGCTATTCGCCGCCATCTTACAGGCGCACAGCATAATATGAGGGTATGAATTCGGCAGCTGGTCATGAACGTCCACTCGAGGGTTCGACTTAACATAACATAAATCGACAAATTTCAACGAGACTCTCTCTCTCTCTGCAGCAATCACAACCATGGCTCCTCGACCCCGTCTAGAAGGCAAGGTCGCAATCGTGACGGGAGGCGCGTCGGGGTTCGGCAGGGGCATCGCAGCTAAATTCGCGGAAGAAGGGGCTCGGATCATCATCGCCGACCTCTCGGAGGAAGCCGGTCGCGCGGCAGCCCAGGAGCTCGGATGTACCTTCGCAGCAGCCGACGTGACGAAGCGCGAGGACTGGGAACGTCTCCTTCAGACGGCTCTGGATGCCTTCGGCCAGCTTGACGTCGTGGTGAACAACGCCGGAGCGACGTACGCCAACAAGCCGACCGAGGAGGTAACGGATCAAGACTTCGACCTCGTCATGAACGTTAATGTCAAGTCTGTGTATATCTCTACTAGCGTTATCGTGCCCTACTTCCTCGAAGAGAAGAGGCCGGGGGGCTTTATTCAGGTCGCCTCTACCGCAGGTGTTCGACCGCGCCCGAGGCTTACCTGGTATAACGCGTCGAAAGCGGCTGTAATCAATGCCACAAAGGTATGAGCGCTCAACCGCCGCCACCATCCCTTTTCCTGTGACCCGGCATAGTACAGCACAGCACGGTTTTTCTAAATCGCGAATACTAACCGTGATATATGGTATACGATAGACGATGGCAGTCGAGTACGGGCCTCAGCAGATGCGGTTCAACGCGGTCTCTCCGGTCGTAGGAAGCACGGGGATGACGCACCTATTCATCGGCAAGCCCAACACGGCCGAGAACCGCAAGGCGTTCGAGTCTGTGGTGCCGCTAGGCAGGGGCTCGACTCCGGAGGACGTCGCTAACGCTTGCTGTTACCTGGCCAGCGACGAAGCCGCCTTTATCACCGGGGTCAACATCGAGGTAGATGGAGGGAGATGTGTTTGAGGAATGAATTTCACCCGAGCGGCTTATCAAGTCGTTCTTTGAAACTACCACGCATAACGTGATATAAGAGTTGATGACTGTTCGGTCCGAATTTATCGTCCGGGAACTGAGCCTGCGGTGATGGAGTTGGGTATTTTTTTAATTTTTGTCATTGGCTGTAGCATAAATATTCAGTCGATATACCTATCTGCATGAAGTGACTAAAATAGAATCACCTCTTAATTAACTAATGGTTTCCAGGCGTTGGATCATTCCGCTACGCGAAACACATCTTGTTCCCAGCTACTATTTCCCAATCGCGTCTTTAAACCGGAAAGCTACCGTAAGGAACAGGGTATAGGTATAACTTAGCCATTTCTAGTTGTGATGAACACACACAGGACCGCCGTCTTCAAGGTTCTCTCCTATTAGCGTACCCGGCAAGGTGGGTTGCGGTAGTTAGCATTTATTAGCATTACATGTTTATATTAAATAGAAATATGTTGTTGTATCGACCTGCCAAATAGGTAGAACTCCCAACGTCCTTCCGGTATTCCCCCTTTCGGACACCTCACGGCCTGCTTTTCTCCACAGTAACACCCCACGACGACCCCATGAAGCCACGCCGCGCGCTCTCGCGTACCGGAGAACTTGTGTGCTTCCCCCATGTAGCGGGCCTTCTTTGTCGCAATGATGATCGCCGACGATGGAACGACGGTCCGCTCGAGAAGCTACCTCTGGAACGTCGGGTTAGAGGAACACGATTACGATTCCTCCCATCCAATAGTTAGAAAATAGGACAGAATGACAATCCAGTCGCTTACAAACGATGATATTGGCATCTGGGCGGTGACATCACTGATGCCGCGATCCCGGGACACCGGTATTTGATAATCTATATAAAGTGCCTCCTTTGCCGTCTGGGAAATGTTGTGAAACAGCTGAGCACTGCGCCATCATTGTCACGGTCAGTCAAACTTAGACTTCATAGCTACCTACCTACCTCCCCTTGACCACCATGAAGAACTTCGCCAACATTGCCGCCGTAGCTGCGCTCGCAGCCAGCAGCGCCTCCGCCCATTACATCTTCCAGCAGCTCTCGCTCGATGCCACTCAATACGCCCCCTTCGAGTACAGTACGTCTCACGAAGAGGACTCTTTTATTTATTACCTTGCCGTCTAGCTTAGGTAGTTAGAAATAGGAGCAAAGACTGATATGTTGAATACCTAGTCCGACAAAACAGCAACTACAACTCCCCCGTTACAGGTAAGATTTGCACACTATTTCCCTTATTCTTTCCCCGGCTTACGCTAATCGTTACCTATAGATTTGGCTTCGAACGACCTGAGGTGCAATGTCGGTGCTCAGGGTGCCGATACTAAGACGGTAGACGTGAAGGCCGGTGAAGCATTCACCTTCACACTTGATACCGTACGTAGCCCATTCCAGATACGCCTCATTTGCTTACATAGTATAACAACTGACTTCGTCGCTAGCCCGTGTACCACCAAGGGCCGATCTCCATGTACGGAATAATCGATGTGCTTTATATTCTGGCGGCTATACTGACAGATCGCTAGCTACATGTCGAAGGCCCCAGGAGCTGCCTCGGAATACGACGGCAGTGGCGAATGGTTCAAGATCAAGGACTTCGGTGAGCCGCCTCGAGTGCTTAAGCCCTTAGGTGGTACTTCAATTACTAACTCCCATCCGTAGCTCCCGACTTCTCGAGTGGCGAAGCTAAGTGGGATATGTCCGGTAAGCACAGTTTCCCATTATAAGGGACACACACGTGTTGCGAAAGCGCAAGCTAACGATGTTGTGTACCTACCTATGTAGGCTCATACTCGTACACTATCCCATCGTGTATCGAGGACGGCGAGTATCTCTTGCGAATCCAGAGCCTCGCGATCCACAACCCGTACCCGTCTGGTATTCCTCAGTTCTACATCTCCTGCGCCCAGGTCAAGGTGTCCGGCGGCAGTGGCAGCTACAACCCCACGACCGTACAGATCCCCGGCGCATTCAAGGAGACCGACCCTGGTTACACCGCCAACGTGAGTTTCTTGATGCCAATGCTTCTGCGGCGATGAGCGGATATGCTAATAGTTCGTTAGATCTACTCCAACTTCCACGAGTACACCGTCCCCGGCCCCGAGCCTGTAAGTCGCCCCTCGGCGCAAATATTGTATAATGTTCCAAGTACTAACTATTTCTAGTTGACTTGCTAGATTCTTTTAGGATTCGCCCGTGGTAAAGGATAGAGTACGGGCTAGGCTTGGTGTTTGAAATCGTGGCACTTTTACCATTCTATCTTGCTTGACAAGCCCCGATACAAGGCTTCCTTACATAACAGCATACCTACTTCGATCTAGTATCAGATAGATGCCATATTAGTTATTAAATACCTCGTCAAATGGTGGCACCGTATACCTATCTTACTGAGGAAGCGTGATTTCATTAGTCAATTTTCTCTTATAATACCTACGGTTTCCAACACCACCATCATAAATAATAGTAGAGGAGTACAATATGCGTATTCCCAACCAACCCGCTCTATGAACCTCGAATAGGTATTACGCCAGGGCACAGACATCTATTCTCTAGTAATAGCTTGCAAACAAACTCAAACTACGGAAAGTAGTGTGGATTAAAAGGGGTATTTTCAACTACAAGAAGACCGGAGGATGATGATGTGGTTTGTCCCTCCCTTCGCCTTTGTTTGCTAATCAAATTACAATAGGCCGCCTACTCTTAAAGAGAATGTTTTTGTTGGGCTTCCGGTCCCGTTCCACTTGGGATCATGAGCAAATATTCTGGTTATCTACCACATTAAACTCAAAACTGCAAAAGTCTAGTTATCGGCTTAGAGACAAATACTGGGGTGGAGATTAAATAGATATTTTAATAGAAAGGTTGCTAGACTATACTTACTCCAGGTCTCAAGAGAATGTATTATATTAATTTGTTTCGTAGAGCATTTCCTGTCCAGGTAGCAGTGAGGATCTCGTGATAGGTAATCTAATATTAGATAGATTTCATAGGTGACCCCTAAAACCTCTTCGAAGATTTCACGTATAAATATTCCAAGAGAAATTATTTTCTGTTTATGTTTATCAGTCGTCGCGGTTTCAAATAACTAACTGATAGTAAGATACTTGAGCTCCTTATAGAAACACATTTGAGTTATCAGGAAATGAAAAACTACAATAGGTTCATATTAAGAGGTATGCGTGTGTGTGTTTATATAGTAAGACTTTCGTAACTAACTGCTTAAAATATAATATCCCATTGAGCTAAACATGTCCTAACCATACTTAACATAGAATGCTTCACAAGCAAGAGGGTTAAATAAAAGTTCTAACTTACACATCCCTAGGATAGCCTCTTGTCAAGACATATGGTGTAGTTTTAACAGCTATGGTCAAATTTAAACATGAATATAAATTCTATAAAGCCGTAGTAAGGTCATATACGTGCCCTACGATGGATTTCAAGTTATTAATTATGATTTCAATTCAACGTTCGTTTTTATAGAGTACCTTATCATAGATTACTTCAAAACAGCTAGAAGCTATGAATTACTAACTAACGTATAGAAAAGTCTCCTATGAGATCAGTACATCACATAGTTGAATATCAATCTAAGGGGAAAAGAGGATTTAAAAAAAAGGTAACTCGTATTGGCCCGGTCACGTCGCCGTCCAAAACAGCGAAGGCAATCCAGGCTTCCAACAAGGCTGAGCAACCGGCTAATCCGAAGCATCACCTCCCTCAACTATGTATTAGACCCAACTACCGTCATGATGACATATGTAGCTACCTACCTCCATCAAGCAGATGATCGTGACCCCCATCAACGAATGCATCAGCCTACATACCTACCTACCTCCCCTCAACTCCCCTCATAATTATGTAGGTACCTAGGTATGTAGGTAGAAGTCGCCCCAAACAAGCAGACTAAACAAACACGACAAGATACGCAATCCGTCTGCCCACGGTGGCGAATTCCAGCGCCACAGCCCTAAGTAGAAACAAGGCGTCAGACTGCCGCCCTCTTCGAGCGTGCAAGCGTGATACAGCCCCCCATCCCTCAAAAGAACGAGGAAGTCAAGGCAAACAAACGGCCGGAACATGTCGACTGCATACCCACTACGATACGTATACATCCACACATACATCCACACATACAAATAGACACTGTAACTAGGCAGCCGTCACGCGGCAGCCAAGTGACTAATACTCCCGCACCCCGAATTCGATCACATGGTCCCCCGTGGACGCGACGACGGGGCGCATATCCCATGGGGGGGTCGTGGGTCGTGGGTGTGGATGGGTTGTGTATGCATGTATGTACCCCGGGCACACACGCACGACCCGTACGTACATACATACATATATACCGGGGAGGGGCAGGGGGCTTGCCTCATGTATGTACATACATATGCCGGTCTTATATATAGGTTAGGTACATATCATGCTGTGTTGAGTATAATCTGCTTTTTTTTCTACATAACCCTTTCCGCTCCAAGAATCTCTACATATGGAACTACATGATCATAAGTGAATTACCGTCGTAGATGGAATAGTATACCTAGCCCGGAACTAGGGTTCCTAATGTTTTGATACTTGGTCAACAAGAGAATCTACGAAGGCTTGGAGTTAGAACAGAGAGCTCATACCTATACTTACTCTATAGCCGAGTAACTCGAGCACGTTCAAAGCCGAAATCTAACGAGCTTCGAAAGCTGTTGATGAATGTGGACACCCACACTTCTCTTTGTGTATACTGTTAACAATATATGTGACAAAAGCGAATAGTTGCATGCTAATGTCAAGAGCTTCCATTGGATAGATCTATTATATCCCACTCAAAGCTGGATGGTCTATCGCCTGATTCTAAGACCTTTTGTTTCCGTTATATCCAACTTAACGTGTAACTCAGTCTTATATAACACAAGGCCTGCTTATATCGATGGTGACATCCCTCTTGCACATAACCGGCGTCTAAGGACGGCGATATCACCACATTCTATGCTGTCATATGTCTCTCATAGTTCTCGGGGCCCCTCGCGTTTATTATACTTCTCAGAGTGATCTTCCAATTGGTCTCTAAATAGGCAGGTCAGGCTTCAACGTTGCCGCTGGGTTGGACGAATCCGCCTTTTCTCATACGAGACTCATATTGCCCACCTTCCTCCCGCGGACGCATCATCCTTGATAGAACCTGCACGTCATGTCGACATGCAGCTTTATATATGACTTTCCTACTGCTGGGTTTGTTGCTTTTGCGTGCCCCGTATGAGGGACTCTTGTGGAAAAACATGGATCTAGCAGACGGGCGAATATCTCTGATTATGTACCGGGTTAGGTTGCACCATGGTCGTCCAGGAACCTAACTTAGGATCAGGATGGTACCGAACACCAACGGACGTACGATACATCTAAGAACCGAGACTATCGGATGTGACCACTGCCAGTCTGTGGCGAAAGAGCCTTACCTAGAACTAATCTGTACAATCTGTACATAGTAGGTTTATCTAGTGAGCGATGGTATGTACCTCTGTCAGCGGAGACGACGGATACTAGAACGCGTCCTGCACGCATTACAGGTGCAAGCGCTTGCGTATGTCTCATCGTATCCATACTGCATTTGCTTAGTTGATGGAGGGCTACTGTGGGGATGGTGCATCATGAGATAGCCAGGCCAAGCTCGAGAGGGTGCAGGGACCCTAGGCTATGCAAGTAGGAGTGGAATCTCGCAGATCAGAGGATCTCGACGGTCTTGACAGTCGATCAGATTTGCACCCTTGCAGGACCGAACCTTGTTCGGATAATCGGGAGACGAGGATAACTCGTTGCACTGCAGCGGAGAGAAAAGGGTGTCTAGGATGTTTAAGCATAAGACAACAGCGTCATGGGATATAGACCCATTTTGGTTGAAGTATACGAAAACGGAAATAAATGGACGATCCTTCGGTGCAATTTGATAGATGGAAGTTGGGGGGGCTCTGTTAGAAATGGAGAATTCGGCGATAGTATTAGAAATTAAAGGATAGCCGCAATATTGAAAGCTTTGATGGCGGTAGTCTTGGTATTGACAGGACTAGATAGGGCATCTTCAAGTAACCGGCGAAAAAAAACAAGATACTTCGCATATCTAACTTGAGAGATTGGATGCCAGAAGACGGATTTATGGGTACTAGGTAGCTAGCTACCTAGGTGATAATACGAGGTGCTGTGAAAGAGATGGAAATTGAGCTGACTGAAGTATACCATGTATGAGACGTAGTCTATAGCCAGGCGGAAAGGATAGCGGGATGCCATATGCAGAACGATGCATTAGGTACATAGAGCTAGACTGCTGACAGGGACTTAGGATGGTGTGGGGATTTCATGCGTACACAGTCGTAGCTCGAAGTGGTGAGTGAAACTGATTGGTGATTTGTTCGCTAGAAACGGTGTGGCCACACCGTGAACATTTTGGGCGTAGTGGCTGACTGGCTGTACATACAAGGCCAGACTCATACTCGTTTGGGCGGTTAAGCAATGCTGTAATCTCCGGAATAACCTCGTTTTTGGAGGGTCATGGGAGACGAATAACGACAACGGAAATACCCTCGCCCTCTTCGGAGCTAAAGTGTCTAGAAAGAGACGGGGAGGCTAGCCATATACAATGCCATACTAATATTAACATGGCCATATGACTTTGTGTTAGCAGTAAGCAACTAACCTAGCGCTTAGTCCCTGAGCTCGCAAATCGAAAACTGAGCTAGTCGTTCTGCATATTACCGGCCTGAAGAATAAACAGAATTCGGTATTGCTTGACGAAGGATATCGGGGCGTGGTGATTGGCAGCAGCTAAGCGACGGTCGTGTAAGTCACAGAACTCATACTCCGTTTTGAGAATTATAGTCTGTGATAATGACATATACTGCTAAGAACCCTATCTGCAGTTACGTTAAATCAGATGTGGGGACTTATATATGGTTAACTGCTTTGAAGGATATCAGACTGCTTTTGGTAAAAGATCTCTAGCTCGGCCCAGAGGTTCACCGAGAACTTCTGGCCCTTAGGGATCAGCGGTACTCTAAAACAAGGTAGGTAGACCGGTTGGCATTTGGTGGGGAAGAGGATGTGACGGAACCAGTAGATGCTGCCTAGAATATAGAGACGCGGCATTGACAAGTGGGTTCCATATTGAAGAATCAAGGCGAGGACCTATTGCAGCGGCTCGGTCGAAATGCGCAGACGGGTTTTGCTCTCCAAATACTGCAGCGGTCGGCGATCATGTCAAGCTCTCGGCTTAGCTGACCCCAATTGCCCTAGATAGCCTCTCTTTTGTCGGCAGTTGAGTGATCAGTTTAAGATGATTGTCTCCTGGGGCTAGGAGCGGATAGGCACGTAACGAGGCCTGAGCAGGGTGAGGAGCGGGATGAACCTTGACGGCAAGGCGATAACGTCGCATTCTACAATCGTAGTGACCTCTGTAGCGAAGTATAACCCTGGCTCCGATCACTGTCTGTCATCGTCTGGTGATGGAGCTCTACCATAGACACCATAGATAGGGGGTGGATCCCGGCCGTCGTCCGAACTGTACAATTAGGTAGTATGTATATAGCTGAGTATACAAGTGTGTATTTGTAACATAGAGCCGTATCAACCTAGGTTACTATGTAAGTGGTACCCCTCAGGTAAACGAGCTTCTTGTGCAGGTGTGTGAGTGGGAGATGTGGTGGTGGTGGTGGTCGCAGGTAATGGTGGATAAGTGGATTTATTATTTGAAGACGCGTGAGGCGCCAATCAAATGCACTGCCGGTCGGGGGACCATGTCAGTAGGTACCTAGGTACCTAAGTGACCTGAAGTTACATAGGTACAATACTTGTGGACTGAGTGGGGCGGTCACGGAGAGAAAGATTTCCCGCAGCAAGACAGGTGCAACCTGGAGATTCCAATTACTCCAACTGGATGCCGGGACTGCGGGGCTGCGGGGCTGGAGGGATTTACATATCTCCATAGTAATGCGCCACTAACGCCACACTTAAGAGGTCCGAGCACAAGGTAGGACTGCTAAATTTGGTATTGTGCATTGTACCGTATCAATGTCCAAGTATCCAAGTACATATCCCATCATTGATTACCTACATCAACGTCGATCGTCTCAACTTGAGATCGTTACCTGGTTTTGTTTTAACTACATGTATCACGAGCCAACTTTATACTAATTTAGAACCGCTTAGTTACGCTACTTGAACTCGCATAGACGTACCTCCTACATACTAGTTATACCGTATGACTATCACCACCGGCATCACTCTCATACCTATACATGCATCTACCTAATGCACTACTAATCTATCGGATATCTTGGTTTGTAGATCGGTCTCCAGGTTGATGTCGATGGCAATGCTTCTCTAATCGTACCATAACTATTCGCTAGTGCGGGTAGAGGCGACCTCGTGGCAGCACACCGATGCAGCAATGTCGAAGGCTGAAACGCTTCCCCGGTTTATCAATACCACCAGGTCATTAGACCGTACATTCGACGGCTTGGTGATTGGCCTCATTTTCAATCCGGACCATTCATTCCAGCTTGGTCGCCTACGATGTGGCCCGATCCTTCGACATGCATCGGGTGCTTGCTGATGAGATTTGAGAGGAGAGACCGGTTAGATACCAAGCACCTAGGGCCTCCAGCATTAAAAGCATTATGGAGGCGAGGTTAGGATAAAGGCGCAAAACGCGGTATGCGGTATGCGATAAGTGTGTGTGTGTTATATGGACGCGTGCGTGCGTAAATATGCGCGTAGTTTGTCCCGGTCTCACTTACACGAGGAATGATAGAAGCGCGGGAACTATGGCTGCAGTCGCCACTTATGCGCCTTCGTCGCTCATCCGATGCAAGTCGTAGTTAAAGATGGCGGTGATCGTCGTCAAATCCAAGACAGTGAGCGAAACCAGTAAATATCGTCTTCCTCAGCATGTCGAGATAGATACAACATCGAATTTGAGCGGCAACTATCTTAATTCTACGTTATAGAGAGTCTAACCGGTGGCTGTCGCGCATCGTGCGGTACGTCATGCTTCGTCCGAGTTTGCGCGCCGGCCGCTCCAACAGTTGTCGGTCAATACAGTCTACTAGTGCTCACTCGTATCATGGCCATATGACATCTTAAGGACATAAATAAACGTTTAGGGTGGCCCCCAAACACAAGTTTCCCAGCGGATGAGGGCTAAGTTCCCTAGCTAATGTTCTGGAACCGCCTACTTGGGACGTCTCAAGTCCCATCCTCTTTTCCTATAACGTCGACCTGCATTTTTGCTATTCCAATTACCCATATGCTGGGTATCGAAATCCTACGGAATCCATCAGCTCTTTGGTCAATACTGCTTCGCCGTAACTAAGCGTTCTCTCGATGAGAGCGAAAAGTCTTTAGCCTGACAAGATACGAGCTGGAGATACGGATTCTCTCTGGCGAAGAACGGCTAGGGAAAAAGCAAACGAGAACAGTCACTAGTATATCTGATATGTCACTTACCTAGGTAGCTTAGTTTTCCAATGAGGCAAGCCGCTGATCACGGACGCTTCGGGACGTGCACGAGTGAGTGACACCCGTCTTACCACCTTGTGTTCATTTACGGGTTACACCTCGCACCTATATCTTTAGCCTCACTCAGTCGACACAACATCACCCATCACCAGTCACCAGAATTATGACCATTACAAAATAAATCCCATAGGGTGAGCAAACGTTATCCGGTTTAAAGGGGGTGTTTGTCACGATGGCTTATGCCGAGTTCACGCATCTAACGCTTTAAGGGGTTTACATAGGAACAAAACCACATCGTGGCGTCATCTTTTAGATCAATCCTCGCTTTTCCTTAAGTCGCTTAAGGGCGATCCATCTACTTGGCACTTCGACTATCTCTACCTAGTCTAACTTCCATGGTTCAAATTGTCCGTGCTCGTGTTATACCGATTTTATTTTAGGTAGGTACCTACAGTTTATGCGCTTCACCGATCTGATTCCCCCCCAAACCCATCATCCGTGGTTGACCTGATTCAAATTCGGACAAAGGTGTATTTGATACAAGAGCATTGACCCCGCGACATCTCATTTGCTAACCTCGAGCGTGGTAACCTTAAA
Organism: Daldinia vernicosa; assembly: GCF_022497035.1. NCBI lineage: Eukaryota > Fungi > Ascomycota > Sordariomycetes > Xylariales > Hypoxylaceae > Daldinia > Daldinia vernicosa. The sequence continues at coordinate 79,924 of NW_025953973.1, read as the reverse complement.
AGCCTATTTTTCAGGTCTTGATTGATTGGGTGCCACGCATCGGATTTCGAGGCGAAAGGATCCATCATCAGCATATTTGGGTTTCTCACCTTACCCATCATTTCATGCATACAAGTGGCCGGCCGTTCGCTCGCATTTATATTAGGTACTTTTCTAGACTTCGGCTCTAAGTTGGTACCGGCACACAGTGTTCACCGCCTTTGATATAACTATTCATTTTACCACGAGCACTGGAGCATTGTGAGATTTACGGGCCTAAGGCACAATCTTAACCCACCCCCTCAACTTTTTGGTTGGATGGGGATACAGCTCCTCTTCTAACTACATACATACACTCGTACATCATCGTGAGACGTCGTGACGATCCAACTCACCGTTTCATTACCTGTGGATCAGTTCATGTCGCAATCCCTCATCTTACAATAGAAAAAGTCACGGGACCGGCGAAAGCCGGGTGAACGATTCCTAATAATCTAGTTTCCGTCTGTTTCTTTGCAACCCAACGGCGCTTCGAGTTCCTTGAACCGAGCCTGCGTACTTGAGTTGTTGGAAGTACCAATGAGACCCCCACACAAGGCCATCATCCCCCTGTAGACCTAGCCCAAAACTTCGCAAGTCCTGTCCTTGTCTGACAATTACCCTGGAGCCATTCCTCCGTCCCTAGATAGTACCTATCCAAGAACGAGAACTCGTTCAAGGGTCGGCCGAGAGTCCCCAGTGTAACGAAGGAACACGCGGAGACACCGGCTTTATTTGTAACTACATCCAGTACTTACCAGCGACTTTAAAGAGAAACAGTGCCTTGCGTCGACCTGCATATGACTCTTATCTTCAACGGCAGGACGTTTTACCTATTTGGCAGCTACCCTAACCCCCCTCGTTAATTACTACGTTAACTGCCTAGGCCTACCCCCCGGGCCTCAGGTTGACATACATAGCTCATAAGCTCATATATACAGGGCGCAATAGCGAAAAGTAGAGGGAACACATGAGGGGGAAGTATTGACGCAACTCGACTGTGGCCTCGTGGCTAGTTAGAGTCATCCACCACCTTTTGAGATATACCAGACGGGCAGGCAGACGCAACTGCGGGTTCCTGGAAACACCTTACCTGATCCGGTTTCCCAGTGTCTCGTTACATTCCACACCGGTGTCTTGAACCAGGCCATCAGCTTACAAGTAGATGACCTCCCATTGGCATCGTCCGAGTCTTACGAATCATCAACGACTTTGATTCAGCCACTGGAGAACACCAGGATAAGAATTGCAAACCAAGACCAAGCGTAACATTGATTTCATCATTAAACTTCCGAGTCACCAGCGTCACCATTATCATCACAATCATGGCAAATTCCCCGGTTTTCCGGTTGTGATACTCTCTTTTGACCAGCTAGGAAGTTTGAAGGAGAAACAAGAAACGAGAAACAAGAACAAGAATAACAACCAGATAATTAAAAGCTTTACGACGGACTCTATCTATATTCTTACCTCTATACCTCTATGTCTCTTCCGGTCTACCTCCTACCCAAGTACATATAAGTACCTCTACTCAACCCCCCCAAATACCTTATTAATACAATTATTATCCTCGTCTACCTTTTATTTTTATCTTACCTTATTTTTTCTAAGGTTATCAATAAAACGAGGTCTCTCATCTTACATATGTACACGGCTTACCCCCACATTTATATTCATAAAGTGAGGACCCCTCTTGTCCTTCTAATAAGGCTCTCTCTATCACTGCGGGTTCCCTTAACTTTGCCCTGAGAGCTGCGAACTGCGAACTGCGATCGCTCACTCGTCCCAATCAGAACCCGGTAAGCCACTGTAACCCCCCCTTCTCTTATCCCCCAGGTCCTGAGGTTCCATCTTCCTCAACTCCCGTCTAGCTTAACTTACCCAACCAAGCCTTTTTTAAGCTTACCAAAGACTAACCTACCCTGTCACGGATTTACCTTTTGGGCTAATAATAATTAAAGCTCTCTTCTAGCTCCTCTCAACTCACAATTCATAATTCGACCTTGCTTGCCTCTTTTACCTATTGCTCGCTAAGTAACCTACCTAACCTGACCTAACCGTACGTCAAGTTCCCAGCCCCAAAGTCCCAAGTCCCAAGTCCCAATTCTTATTTCATTACCCCCCTTCGGGATATTCACCCCTCGTCGCTGCGCAGATATTTGATTTGACCGAATCTCTGCCGCCGCTAACCATCCTTCTTCTCTCTCTTTATGATCTCTCTCTCACACTCACTCTACATCCATCCCCTCTCTTGTTCCATTCGATAGTTTTCGTCTGAAGAAAACCAACAACTCACAATTCCTCTTCCTCCAGTAACCTTAAGACACAACACGCATATATGCGCACATACGCACACATATATCCGGAGCTTCGGAATTCTCAAATCATCGCTTTCCAAGTTCAATTTCCCCTCTCCACCTAAATTTAACTTTTTATATTTTATATTTTATTGTTTTTCTGTTCCTGAACCTTACACCATCAAAGTGGTATCCCGTCTGCATAACGGTATACGTGTAGGAGGTAGGGTTAGACAAGACTTTCATTTTTTATTTTTAATTATTTAATTATTATTATCATCCGTTGTCTTAGCGCTTCTTTTAATCAAACCGTTTTATTCGTTATAACTATCTAATTTTCCATTTCCCTCATTTTTTTTTCTTTCGCACCGTCTACCTGCATATACTTTTTTTTTTCTTTTCAAGCTACACTATTAGAAACCAGCTACGTGCTCTGATAATAACAAATCGTCTAGCTGATATTAGCCCTGCGCCCGAACTCGACCCCGGACTCCCAACAAGAGTGGAAGAGCAGCACGACACGACCCTGGGTTTAGACGATAAGGGGGCGTCAATGCTTGCTACGACCAGGTTGTCGTCGACGCGCCCCTCCTAAATCCTCCCACGTCTCGCTACCACCGTCGCCGTTTATTGCCTACCATTCTACCCATTACTGGTACTATTGTCACCCATACTATTATTACTGCAACCTCTGCGACCTCTTTCTTCCCTTCCCTTCCCTTCCTCTTTTTTCTTCCCCGTCGCATTTAAATTTTCTACCCGATCGCAGCCACCGTTACTACCTCTTAAAATGTCCGAATATCGTCATATGAGGTCCGGCAGCTTAAATATTCCATCCCAGACAACTACGATGAGTCCGATAGTTCCGTCACACGGTCGCTTCGATGGCCCGAGGAGTCCACCGAGTAAGTGATATTTATTTATTCATTTATTTATTTTATTATATTAAAATAATAATAATTCATGTCCATGATCTATCCAACCTTTTAAGTCGTTCCTTTCTGACCTCGGTATTCTCCAATCGCAGACACGTCGCACGTTCCATGTAAATTCTTTCGACAAGGCGCATGTCAGGCTGGTTCCGCTTGTCCCTTCAGTCACGATCTCGGTACTGCTGCAGAAACGGTGTGCAAATACTTTGCCAAGGTAAGAATGATAGATAAGTCGTCTCACAGAGTCTCACATGCAACATGTAGCATGGAACATGGAACATGGAACATGGAACATGGATCAGGTACTAGGACAAAAATAAAGAAGACGACTAACGATCTGGTGAAACTATAGGGCAATTGCAAGTTCGGACCAAAATGTGCTAATGTCCACGTCCTCGCCGACGGTAGACGAATCAACTATGGTAAAAATGGTATCACCATAGGCCAACCTATTCACCTGGGCGGTCGAGTCAATCCAAGCTTCAACTCTTCCTCGAACAGCGCCTTGACGAATTCTTTCATGCGCGCCGATGCCAATCCTTCATACGGAAACTCATACGGATATCCAATGTCCCCGAGCGATACTTATCAATCCATTGACCGTCGACCGAGCTTAGAAAACGTTCCAACCATCGATACTACATATTCCCACACGAGTTCTCAATATGGTTCACCACGTGAAGAAGACCCGACCCGTCTTGGTTTAGGACTTTCGCCCGTAGCTGCTAAGGGGCTGTCCGTTCTTGACGCTCCTCTTCCCGCATCTTTCGATTCGAATGGAATTTCCAATGCCGCCAGATACCCCGGTGCGCCGTGGCCATCCTCGATGCCCTCGCAATTTGGACTTGATTCCCCTTCACCATCCTTAAACGCGGCTAAGGATTCGAGAACTTCAGAAACCCTTAAGCTTCTACACCACTCGGCATTCGGTAGCAACGAGCATTTGTCTTCGGTTGCGGCCGGTTCTTCGCCACCGACCCAACCATCCGACGAATACTTTGGCAGACGTCAGATGCACTCGAGCCGCTATGCCAAGCCTAAGATGCTTAGCAGCAGCGCGCCGCGTGCTATCGCCGGTGCCATCGACCGAGATTGGGAGTCTGATTTTTCTTTTCTGGAGGAGGATTATTTGCCTGACAATCTGAAAGACTTGTTAACGCCGGCGGAGAAAGCACGGCGCGGTTCACGAGCAGCCGACGAAGAATCCAACGGCCATAGGGGAAATGGTACTTCACCTAGCATCGCTGGGATGAGTGGCACGGGGACACCCAATGGCGAGGTAAGCTCCAAATTCGGCAGCCCAATGGCATCGAGTCCAAGCCGGTGGGGACCGCTATTTCAACGGCAGCACGAGGAACACGAGGCGAAGAAACATGCAGCAGCAGCTAGTGCAGGTGCATTTGGACACGTCGGAAGTCCCCTTCGCCAATCCAGCCTCAGTGCCAACGTTGTGCGACCACACAATTCGAGCCGGTCCAGTAGCATCGAGGGTCTAAGTGCCTTGTCCCAGCAGCTGCAGCGCACACGCATCGACAGCAACGGAGGCGAATCACCGCTATTGCATCCCAATTCGCATACGTCGCGACCATCAAACGGCCGAGCCGGCGAACGCCACGTCAGCAGCGGCTCCATCAGCTCTAGCGCCCGGTATACCACTCCTATAGGGGAAGAGGACGGCGAATTCGTATTCAGCATGGACGAGGACGGCGATCGAGACAGCACTATAAGGGCACGGAAGCGAATGTCCGGCGTAGGCACCGCTATGAGCGTCTGGGGTTCTAGCTACGCTGGCGTTGCTGCAGGACCCGGGAAGAAGGACGATGGTGCCGCGAGAGTGGTCGAAGGGGTCGGTGGCCGGTGAGCGATGCTAGGTCTAGGAGGACCGAGCAGGATATAATGGCGCATCGTTGCATAGGGCATTAATAATGCCTAAGGAAGACGCTCGCTCCTTATACGAAAGCATTTCAAAGCAATGCGTAGGTATTCGAGATGCACATATCAGGACATCTTATTGTCCGAGTCACGAAGTCACGAATTATAAAGCGCCCAGAAGCTGGCTATAAAGCATGGAGAGTATTATATACAAGGGCGCTACGACAGGTCCTGTCCATATCGGGGGAAGATAGTGAAGTATGAAAAGGAAGACTGTTGCATAGTTAGCAGGCGGGCATAGAGACGGCGGACTCCTGCTACTCATTGTTTAACTTTTTCTCACGGCATCCAGGTTGGCAAAACTGACACCCCGGCGAGATAGCGGGTTTCTTAAGAGACTATCTACAGGAGATGCGATCAGGGGGCCGGAGTTGGTTGGGCAAAAAAATTATCACATTTACCACATGAACTTTTATTTTTTATATTTCTCTCCCTTGTTTATAAATAACCCTTTTGGACCGGTTTTTATCTTGCGGCACAGGGGTTGGTATCTATTACATTCTTGGAGATATCCTGGGTTTATCGGCATTCACTTTTTTTCTTCTTCCATTCTATATCTCATCTGATTTGTTACACGCAACATCTAGCTATTTTACGCTTAACATGTAATTGGGATTCAATCATTTGGTTGGAATGGGAACCCGGTGGTAGACATAGGCGGTCATATACACGAAAAAGAAAACTTTTCAATTGGATTAGAACAGGGCCATGCTGCCATATTCATATTCATATATTCATCTGTTCTTACATACTCCTTCCTATATACATATAGCTTGGCTGGCTAGAATGTTGCGGAGAGCTTCTAGGGTAGATAGGTGCATAGCAACAGCACAAAGGACAAAGGGGGATATTATGTAAATGCAAGGACGTTTATTACTCCCTCCACTAAATTAGACAGCTTATGAAGCAGTCTGCGTGAAGAAGCAGAATTCGCTTCATGTACTTTGTCAGTAATTCGCTTACAAAAAGCCTCGGCTGCCTATATTGTACGAGGGTAGGCCACCAGACGGGTTAGAAGCGAGATAGAAGGGCGATTGTAGCCTAGGATAAGTTAAGTCTAGGTAGTGAGGCAACTCGGCGACTATCTTAAGTTATCAAGTTAATGAGTAAGTTGACGAGTGCCCCGTCCGACTTTCGGTATGCAGACAGAGAGGCAGGAATACAAATATGCAGATAAGTAAATAATTAATCAAGTAAGGGGTAAGTAGGGAGGTAAGGGAGATGGGTGAATAGGCAGATATGTCGATCGTCCACCCATATACCCCCCGAGCTAGGTAGATGACTCTTAATTGTATGCCAAAGCATAGGGCTGAAGGGTTAGATACCCTGGTCAGCTAACTTACCTACCTCTTACGTTCACCTTTTGATCCGGGCGACTTCCGCCACCGAGGCGTTCTGCTTGCGAATCCAGGGATGGTCTGTACGCAGGTACAGCCGGCGACATACATAAAGCTCTCATATATAGGCCAATAACAGTCGCCCGGCTATCAGGTACCTACCTATCTATCTAAACATGGTTATCATGAGGGTGTATAGGGTAGGTAGGTAATACTACATGGGTAGGTACGTAGCAGTTCCTTGTACGAATAGAAAGACTCTGCGCAACTCGAATAGGCAGCCTTCGACGCAGATGCGCAAGGGGGCTTTCTGACGCGGCCTCTTCGTGTACATACAGGCTGAGTTCGTGCGCATTTGCGATTATACATACCTTGAGAGCAATACACGGGTAGTTAGTTATCTAGGAAAGGGTTTTATATAAATAATATGCGGCGGGTCGTGACTCAGGGGTAGTTATGTACCTAGTCAAGATACTGATGATTTAGGTAGATATCATGGACCGGGTATACTTTATGAAGAAGGCTGTAGGTAGATTGACCTTGGTTTACGCCCTCTCTAAGTTGGCGTAACGTTCCGTTGACTTATAAGATCTGATGAAGGAACTACATACGCACTGAGGTTTACTGTTGAACTATCTGCCTAAGAGGTTTGCAATAGGAGGTTCTGACCTAGGTAGGATCTATACTTCGTCCGGGTCGACCTTTTGTAAAATGCATATTCGTCATGTGCCCAACGTTTCGGTCACGGTTCGCATTATCGTAGCTGTCGTGAATCCAGTCTAGGACCTACATAGATAGAACCAAAATTTACCTAGGTAGCGGAGCGCCCTTGGGGACCTCGGTCTCTGTGGGCGCTTGATATCTAGGTAGGTAATCAGGGATTCGATATCGCTATTATGCCTCACCCGCGCCCCGTCTGTATACCGATCAACAGAGTTCTCTTCAGTAACCGATCATACTCTATAAAAAACTTACCGGTAGGATTGTTGCATCTCCATGCCATACCATGCTCACAATCGAGGCTATGAGTTAAGGACTTTACCTACCTAGGTACAAAGGGGCTTGGACTCAGCCCCAACGCAAACACGACGAGACCGTACGCCAGATTAACCAGTTGCCCTTTTAGAATGGCCTTCACTGCTTGGAGTGTGCTCAACTTCGCTTAAGCCCATAGAACGAGATTTTCTTGCTTAGGTAGGTGCTCACATCTGCTACCATTAAGACGACTAGTCTACGCCGAACTTTGCGTTATTTCATATAAGCGTTCGATTATTGTGAATAACAGTATTGGAAGGTTTTCAATAATCACTACCTACCTACCTTAGGTACCTAGATAATTAAGCATACGTAAACAAGCGACGTCAAACATTCAATTCCAAGGCGGAGATGCAAACGCGTAACCTACTGAGGCGCATTTTAAGTCAACGAATACTCGGCCTCTCCCCTCCTCCTCCTCCTCCTCCAAAATCGAACTCGGCGTCGCACAAAAACTAACTGTCGTGTATCCCGACAACTTGGGATCCAATCCAGTAACCCGCTCGGCCCGGCTCGCCAGCGATCTACCAGTCAGTCTGGTGATCCAAGATTACAAACAGCGATATACATACCCAACCCCCATATATACGACCATAAGGCTAGGGTGGTATGCAGCAAGCATGCTTGGAGATCAAATGGTAGGTAGCTCGTAGGGTCCAATCAGAGGCATCGCGTCTCTGGGCTGGGTATGTGCTAGATGCTGACCGCATGTAGAGTAAGACATACATGCATGCAGGCGGCAAATGATAGACAGACGTCCTTGGGAGGAGTTACTAATGGGAAGTATAGGTAGGTTTGAGTAACTATTTGGAGATGGAAGTATACCTTGTGATGTTGAGCTGATTACGATGACACTCCCCCTATTTCGTGTGTAGGTGCTAGGTAGGTATGGAACATACCTCAGGTAGGGAAGTAGTTGCGCGCGCCTCCAGCTTACTCTCCCAGCTAGCTATTAGTCGAATTGTAACATGTTCATTCGTGTTGATATTCATCGGTATATATAATTCCTCCTAGGCTGGATATATTTGTTCTGTCCCTTTTGCTACGGGAAAAGCACATTTACAACAAAGCCGGATATCTATATTATGCCTAAGTACCTACCAGAACATACGGAGACGTCTAGTTCCAAGAGGGCCTTAGGATAAATGGACATACAGTAGGTAATGCGGATTTAAACATGAGACGCTTTTTTACGCCGTTGTCTTTACTGCCCAGCTGCCGCGCTCCGTGTAGAATATCACTTGCTTAGGTACTTGCTTAGGTATATATATGTTAGAGATAGGCGACGACGAGTTTCTTAACAGAGGGAAAGGTTCTGCATCAGTTATACTTTCGTTCGTATATTGGTTTATATCCGAGTTATAAGTAGGGGCCCTATGAAACACATATAAACGCCGCCTAGCTTAGCTTAAACGATATATACAGGCATGCGGCTCCCGTAGGTCGCGCTCCGCGGAATCATAACGTCGTCTCTGTGGAAATCATGCAGCTGGAGCCAGCACAGCATGCGGAATACAAGCAGGCACCACGTGGCGTCGCGCAGCCTCGCGTCGCTTCTCCAGGGAGTAGTAAGGAAGCTATTCGTCTTTGTTGCGACAGCGTCCGCCGCGGACGGCGCTTCGACCCTCAGCTCTCCGATAGTAGGTAGGCCGTAGATGTCGTTGAGATCTGTGTGCGACTCCGTCGCGGCGCGGCGGCTGTGCTGGAACAGGAATGTAATATACGTGCGCTCGTTGACGCCGTCGTCAGCGCGACGGAGCGGGAATAGGTCCACGAACCACGACGGTCGACGCCCGAGGTCCGTGACTAAGGAGGCGATGTGGTGGCTGGCTACGTCGAGCACTAGGGTCTCGGACGGCGACTCCCAGTCCCCCGGGGAGTCCTTCAAGTACCCGTCCACGATGGTCATGATGCGGCGCAGGCTATCGAGCAGCGCGGGCGAGTAGTCCTTTACGCTGGGGTTTTCTAGGTAAGGGCTTATACGGTCGAGCGCGGACGCGATGGCAAGTAAGGGTTCCGGTGTATCTCCAGTTTTGGCGTAGGCCCTATTTAGCTGTAGGAGATGCTCCTCGAAAACAAGAAGCAGACGCTTCGTCTTGAACCATCGGCGATCCCAGCGAAATACGGTCGGGTTAGGTAGAAAGCGGTAGCAGTACCCCTCGACGGAGATAGACCGGCCCAACATTCCTAAGACGTCAAATACGACTGGACGATATTAACTTGTAGCCCATAGGTAGGCATTGTATTACCTATTATACGTCACGCTGCCGAGATGGATGGGCAGCGCTACATAAATGAGAGAAGAGAAGAGAAGAAAAGGAAGCGAGTTACTTACTAGGAAAAAGATGAGAGCTCCTCGCATCTTGGCTGAGAAAATGCTCCGATATAGCAATGGGACATCCGACATCCATAAGCGTCTCGACGATCTCCTGCCGACTCCCCAGCCTCAGGAGCGGCAGGATCGGATCCGTAGCTATTTCGCGCTCGCCCTTCTCCGGGACGAAGTCGTACTTGTCGAGAAAATAGAAGGTGGGGGCAAAGCCGAAGCACAACCTCTTGATTATATTGCTGGGAACGAGGCGGTGCTCGCGAAACTCGGTCTTGTCGTGCCGGACGAACTTGAACACGATGCCCTGCTCGGCGTTGAAGGACCCCAGCAACATGCACCCGTTCCCCTCGGCGCGGTAGCGGTCTACCGTAGCGTCCCACATGGTCCAGTGGATGCCCAGCATGGCGGCTATTTCGACCATATGGCAGATGGTCGTGTTGGCAAACGGCTTCTTGAAGTTTGGCACGAAGTCCCACGACAGCGTCTGCGCCTGCGCCGCGACGGCCAGCGTGCGACTGGCGAAAGGCAGAGGTTTCTCGCAGTCTTCCGTACTCCGTACGATATCCAGCCATTTGCCGCTCTCGCGCTCCATCGACTGCAAGGTTCGTAGCAGTAGCACCCACGTAGCCTCGACATTGACGCCGTGGCGGACGGCAGTCGTCCTAGGAAACGGGCCCGAGTCGACGGGCATCGGAGTCCTGGTCTCTGCAAAGCTCTCGTCGGTCCCGCTCATATACCAGATCTCGCGGCCTGGGACGGGCCCGCGCTGGTTCCAAGCCGGCGCAACGAAGAGAATGGGAGATTCGAATATGATCTCGTATCGTAATTCCAACCATCTCCACCGGCGGCGAGTGAGCTTAGCCCACGGGCCCATGACTCTTTCATTGCAGTTTCTTGCGCCAAGCGCATTGAGCGAGACGTTCGTATAATACTGGTATAACAGCTGAATGGACGAGACGATCAACGCGATGAATGAAATTACGGTAGCAACTACGCCTGCCAGCGTGGCACTGTCCATACCCGTATTCCCTACATTATTATTTCCGCTGTCGTTCGTAGTCGAGCCATCCATTGTAATTCCACTACGTACCTCCTAACCTAACCAGGTTGTTCCCAACCTCGTCAAAAGCGAAGACCTAGTAAATCTAGGTTAACGTTTAATGGGGTCGAAGAGCTAAATACTAGGTAGATGGTGAATATATATATATATATATATATATCAGCCCCAGGTAGTAAAGCTATAGTAAACACGTGAACTTTAGGGGGTAACTATAAAATGAAGAATAAAGGAAAAAAAGATACTTCGTGAAAGCTGTCTTCTCATAAAGAGTTTCCGTTTTGGATATGAAAATTGAAGGATGGGTACTGAATCTGGGACCCTTGTCTCCGTTCCATTGGCTGAGCGGTGTGTATCCGTCAGCCCTAGACTCTAGTAGAACCGTGAGATATACTTGACCATGATCCGTAAAAGGTATCCGATGCTCTCGAAACTTGCCGTTTGCTCATAATTCATGATTTCCAAAGTTACATGTAGTTGGATTAACTAAAGACAAAGAAGCACGGTCTTCGGATGGGAGAAAAGATTTATACACTAATACAACGGCAGTGAATCGTATTCGATTTGAACCACGCCATGCTAATCTTCATTGATATCCTTTCTCATCGAATTTTGACTATATCGGCCTTGTCGATTATAGTCCCTCTATCATTGTCTCAAGACTTGTTGTAGACGTACGTAGCCACCACCGCGGGGTCTAAATGCCAGTACGGTCATTGCTATAGAAGTAGTATAGCTGTTAATGTACAAGATGCGGTGCCTTAGTTCGCATCAGGCTGGCTCAAGATGTAGTCGACAGCCTGGTTCACTGTACGGACAGTAGAATTAGCAGTCAAATCAAAATAAAAACCTGGTTGTTTTCTGACGGGGAATCCATACCACTGTGGATACCATCTGCGTCCTTGTCAGGAATCTCGATGCTAAATTCCTATATATCTTGTTAGCTACAACATTCAAGATTTTCATACGCGGTCAAAAGAAAATGAAGAATATAGATGCTTGCCAAACTAATATTCTGGGGCAGATAACTTGTGCATACCTCTTCTATCGCCATAACAACCTCCACCGTATCTAGGCTATCGAGACCAAGGTCGTTTGCGAAGTGCGCAGTAGGCTTGAGCTAATGAAGGTCAGTATGCCGATATATATATATATATATATATATATATATATGATGCATTGAGGTTGGGTCTTACGTTGCTCGGGTCGTTAACCTATTTAACATCCAGTTAGCAACTTTATTCTCTTCATATAACTACCATAATTTCCCCATATCCAGAAGTTGAAAGTTACGGAGGCACCAAACGTAGGCTACAACCTTAACTTCTCTACGCTATATATTCTGGGAGTACCATAACCATATTCAATATCCCCCCCTCCTTCAGCCTAGCAGCAATAATTCGAGACGCCTTGCGGACTAACTTACCTTGTCGAAATTTTGTAAGATGCCAAGAATACGACCCTCGACCTCCTCCTTCTTCAGTCCACTACCGGCAGAATACATTCGTACGGCTTGGAAGGCAGCGAGTCGGGGCGCCGGTGCGAAGACAGCTCTGGCGGGGACAACGGCTTTTCGGGCGATAGGTCGAGCGACGGCGGCGCGGGACGCCGTGGCGGCAGTGCGAATTAATGCTGCGCGGAACATGGTGGCGATCGGGAATGAGTCAATTGGTGGTCTAGAGAAGGGCGGGAGAAGAAAACGTGGTCGTTGAAAGGGTGATGCGTAGAGGATCGAGGATTGGAGCTTCGATGCGCGGAGGTTTTCAGCGATAAATTTCTCGTCATCTCAAAGTTCAACTCCGAGCTTGGACCCTCCATCGGAGCTAGCGGCCAAATCGATTAAAAAGAATTACACGTGACTAGCAGCATCATTTTAGTGCCTTAGTGCCCCTCAGTTTAAGTTGTTAATAAAATCGGACTGGAAGGTCCGGATGGCAGCTGTGCGTCAACTGTTAAGCCTCACTTAATGATGGAATTATGTGGCTATGACCTAATGTGGCTTCCCAGACTCGGGCTTGAGCTATAACCAATCACGGCAAAGCTTTTGTAATAATGGTAATCCTGAGCTCCACCTAAAATCCCGACACTCCAGTCTCCAGCATGACCTCAAAGTAGACTTCGCCTTCGACTATTTTAAACCTTGACAATTGAATCATTCCGCCTTTGCTCTTGTCGCCCAATTGCACTGCGCCATGCAAGGGCTTACCACATCGACAACAGCCATGCTGTCTCGTCAGCTCGTACGCCGACAGCCCATCGCGGCCTCGACAGTGGCTAGAATAGTCGCGCAACGGACGTACGCTACGCCCGCTGGTCCGCCCCCGAAGGGTTTCCGAACTCCCCCGCCGAAGCGATGGGAAGAAGAACAGGATGGGACGTTCGAACGCGCTGGAAAGTACTTCCTCCTGACTGAGATGTTCAGGGGCATGTACGTCGCATTAGAGAACTTCTTCAGGCCACCGTGAGTTTTACCTTAGGTATATATCGATCCTCGGGGAAAGATCACAACGCTAATATTATGCCGCGACGCTGTTAGATACACAATTTACTACCCTTTTGAAAAGGTTCGTGATAATCGAATACCCAAATTGGTTGTCTAGAAAAGCCTGCGCGATATTACTCTCGAGGCGACATTGCGGAATCGATATTTAAAAGAGGGAGTCGTTCGGCGGAATCCGGAGGCTAATACTCTCTCAGGGTCCTATTTCTCCCCGATTCCGCGGCGAACACGCCCTAAGGCGCTACCCGTCAGGCGAAGAGCGATGTATCGCCTGCAAGCTGTGCGAAGCGGTACGTTTTGTCCCAGGACAGACATCATGACTCGGGGTCTTCTTCTTCTTCTTCTTCTTCGTAGTTATAATGCCTAACTCTATATAGATCTGCCCTGCGCAAGCCATCACAATCGAAGCAGAAGAGCGAGCCGATGGCTCAAGACGGACAACCCGATACGATATCGACATGACCAAGTGCATCTACTGCGGCTTCTGCCAAGAGTCATGTCCCGTAGACGCGATCGTCGAGTCGCCCAATGTCGAATACTCGACCGAGACGAGAGAGGAGTTACTATACAACAAGGAGAAGCTCCTGGCAAATGGAGACAAATGGGAACCCGAGTTGGCGGCTATCATCAAGGCCGATTCCCCTTACAGATAAACTAAATTAATCAAGGGTCTAACCTGGTGAAGTTGTATTGTAACGCTGTAAATATCAACTAAGGGGCAATACACAGTTTCCATTCGTGGCGTTCAAAATACCAGGCTCTAGGCTCTAGTGTTACAGACCAGATTTTAGACATCGATGATGCTAACATGGTTGTTTTAGGCAAGGACTTAGTATTGCTTCGCAGTTTATTATAAATAAAACCTATAAACACTTATAACGGAACCGCCGTAACCAGGCTCTAGATTGCTTACGACGGGAACTAGGCTCTTATTACTAACATACCAACAGGAATTTTCACTAATAAGCATTTCGCCCAAATAACTAAACCCGACGATGTCGAATTAAATATTTGAGAGGCATTAGATACATACACTGCTGTGCCCAGGATAACCCTGCATTGCGCATAATTAATAGTTGAGGGTTCGCGAATACTCCAGCACTAATATACACCCTCTAGAATCTCACAGGTTAACAAGTTCGCTCAATATCCCGTAAATAGGTAGTTAGCAGAAGAAAAATAACGAACATACCTTAGAATAGGGAATGATGTAAACAAACAAACGAACGAACGACCGACCGAACGAATGAGTCTCCCATCTCTTCCCCGACAACACATAAACATAAAACTACCTAAACCTCAACAACCCAAAGTCTTCTTCCCTTCCCTCATTTCGGCGCATCCGTAAGCGGCACATACCTAACCCCATACAGCTTCTTCTTCGTAACATTCCCATGCTCGTCCTTATCCACGGTCCAAATATACTGCTCCTCCCAGCCATTCCCCGCCTCGACGGGGATAAACATGCGCCCCGGGCTCCGTAGCTGTCTGACCAGCTCGTCGTGCAGCGTCGCCGCCGCCGCGCCGACGTGTATCGCGTCCCAGCCCCCCGCCTCGTCTTTCTTCTCGCCTTCGCTCGCCGCCGCATCCGGAGCCGCCGCGCCCCCGACGCCCGGCTGCGACTCCCCGGGACTCGGCTCCGACCACCCCTTCCGCCCGTCGCCCACGCGGAAGCGCACGCGCCCCGAGTCCAGCAGCGCCCTGCCTTCGGGCGACTTGGCCATGTTGCGCTCGCCGAGCTCTTTCAGCGCGGGGATGTGTTCCAGCCCGACGACCACGCCCGTCTCGCCGACGAGTTCCGCGAGTACGTGCGTTAGGTACCCGCTTCCGCTGCCGATATCGAGGACCCTTCTCGGCCGGCCGGGTTGACCGATTACGCCCGGGTCGTCGTCGTTGACTTTGGGCAGCAGGAAGGGGAGTAGGGTCTCGACGGCGTGGGCGTGCATGTGGGGGGCTGAGATGGTGGCTCCGTGGCCGATGGGCTGGGGGCTATCTTCGTATGGCTGCGAGGGGGCGTAGTGGGCGCGGTCGACTTTGAGGAAGGCGTTTTTGACAACGGGCTGCGTGATGAGCTTGTTGCGCCAGAGGTTCTCGACTAGGTCGGCGTTGGTGGTGCCGGAATTGTGCCAGGCCATGTTCATTGATTGTCTAGATCGAATCGAGCTTTGGACCGGGCGGAGGTGGGCTAGGAAAGCCGAGAGACGAGACGGTGATCTAGGAGACAGTTTGGATATGTTATAGTTAATCGTCTTGGACTAAGTCGGTAGGTTTATGTAGAGGTAAGGTGCGTGAGACTGTGAGTAGTGGAAGAAAGCCCGAGAGTTGTTCTAATAGAGTCTCGAAAATAGGTTGAAACGAAGAAGTTTAAGATGGTTCGGTAGAGTTCGTTTGAGTTTAACTTAGCATATATTTGTTGTAAATGATCGATATATGGAATTGAATGACATAACATCTCGTCATATTTCATTCGGTTTGACATCTACGCGATGCGGGGCACTTACAACCCGCACTTACCTCCACGTCCACGTCCCAAACCCTCTTGTTTAGGCTTATCGATAGATAAACTATACATCAGGTATCCTGGTATCTCGACATCGGTGGTTTAGGATACAAACTCTAACTTACATAGGTACCATGGGAAGCTAAAATGTATATGTAGGTAATTAGTAGATCTGGGTCCAGGCGGGTTTGTTCAGGGTCTTGGTGGATCTTCTTAGTTAAACCCACTCAGGTGCTTGCGTGGGGCCATTTATATTCTCACCCGTTATAGTTGCAAAGATAATGATATATGTATATATTACACCGGAATTGCTTCGAAACGCTCTGCCGAATCCTAAAATCCATGATTAACCCTAGGAGTTCTAGGTCGTTCGCAGAGGAAGACAATGATATTCCCAGGACCCATTACGCCGTTGTTTTGAGAGAACCCTCCGTACGCCTAAACCCATGCCCGAATCCTGATATAAGTTGTCTAATAATCGTGTTTGCTGTATTGATCTGAGAATACACCATCAACTTCGGATGGACAGGAACTTCGATAATATTATTTTAAACCACCGTTTCAGGTCTTTCACCCTCGGCGATAATCGGAATACCCAAGCCCCTGTCTGGGCTTTGTAGCACGAGCTGCTCATGCCTCCTGACCTTGATGTAGTCGCTAACTGACCGAATCAAGATAAACCAACCCACAATCATAAGCAGATACGCTATCCATTCGCTGCTTACAATATCACCAAAGCCCGAATCTTCCTCGCCGTTATTGGTAGTAACAGCGTTGGGATCAAAGTCATGGCTGTTGGGGTCAGGAGGTTGCGCATATCCATCTGTAGGCGCACCGCCCATACCGCCCGAGTCGGAAGATGTTCCTTTCATGAAGAAACCGTACTGGACAAGTGTGATACCGAGCCCAGCACGAGAGCCATTCTTTGCCGCATGTGTCGAGTGTAATAGATATGTGAGGAGAAAGCCAACAAAAAACACTTGGAACGACATGCTGATCATCCCGTTCCATATGAAACTAAATACTGAGCCAACGGGCATTCCATCGATGTAAACATCATCGGGACCACCAAGACCTGGCGCTAGGATTGTCGTCTCCCAGTATGGTGGTGCGGCGTCTGCAGCTGCTTGCTCGTATGTCTTAAGAAATCATTAGTGATGCGTGACGCGCCAGTACAATACAGCCAAGACATACCGGAGGTGCTTCTTCCACGACCTTCTCCCCCCTCTCCGGCCGAGCCATCATGTTGGAAAAGACGCCATCGGATTGTATCCCGCCGCCGTACACTCTCGAGCCAGCATGCTGAGCGTTGGTACCGCTGGAAGAGAACTGCGCCGTTTGCCCTCCGTTAGATGGTCGCGCATCTCCTCCATTTGAAGCCTGACTAGTAGAATTGTTTGAAATAGGAAATGAGTTCCCTCGGACTAGGCGCTGTCTGTCGTCGGGTTCGTCGTCATCGCTATCGTCATCCTCGGCGTCGAATGCGTCAGCTAGCGTAGGATCGACATTTCGCCTTCTTCTTTCAGCGGACGAGGCCCGCGAATGAAATGAAGGCGGGGGAGAGTTAGGTGTCGACTGCGGTCGTAATGAAGAGGGAGCAATCGGGGTGTCAGGCTCGTCATCTTGGGTATTAACCCGTTCGTAACGTCCGGACATCGTTAAGGTGTAGGTAGAAACCAAAATGAAACAGTTGAAGGAGTAGCAAAAAGTGGCGGATTCCGGATTCCGGCTAGTAAAGGAAATATTCGCGTCGCAGGATTATTGATTGAACAAGAAGAGAAAAATAGGGCAGAAATAGATTCCTAGTCTTTAAAGGAGAGTGAGTGGTATTGAAGACTAGGAAAAAAGATGGAGAGATGAGTGATTGATTTGATGAAGAAGTTTGATGGTAGTAAAAGGGAGACATGCGACACGGGGGCAGAACAGAAGCGGCGGCGGGATTAGGGAAGGTAGTGATGCGACTACGTATTGTACCTAACCTAAGATAGTTCACCCGCACATAGTAAATGCAGTGCAATGAACTCGTAGGCACCCGGTCGCAGGGATGTTTTAGGTATTGTACATCGAACAGCGCCGAAGCAAAAGGTTCTACGGGTCCAGCCGACCAATAGCGCCTGACAGCCCCAAGCGCAATGGCAAGAATGGTAACCCAGCTGGGCGCACGAGCCACATTCATACTCAAACTCTAACAATCAATTCGGCAATTTCAGAGAATTAAACTATTGGAGGCCTGCCACCGGAGGTTATTCTATCCCCATTAGGCCTAACCCTTATTACGGTAATCGATACGGATCCGTACATACCTAAGGTACGATATCTTGAACTAATGGTGTTCCTTATCGATACGCAGCGGTAAGCTCTTTGATTCGCTCCGTCATTGATTATTATTTTATTATCATTAAATTTCTATGGCTTGACGACGTAAAGTTGTCGATGCGCTAAGAGACATCACATCGCAACTACTAGGAGGGGGTATGTAATAATGTCTCGTCAAGCAATCGTATGTTAATGTCATATCGTCATATCCAAGTTAACTTAGCGATGATCGTTCGTATAGTTATATTTACTTACATGATTATAGAGCGCTCAGCACCACGTTCTACGGGCTCTCGCCCAATGGCCCAAAGACACTTTGCGACCTCAGATCCAGTTTCAAGATGTACTGCGCAAGCGATTTGAAGCTTCTTCTGGTCTATCCGAGCAAGACCAGCTGAAACAAGCCAAAGCGCTATACTCACTTCTGAATAACCGGTATAAGAAAACGGTATGACCGATAGCTCCAGTGCTCTCCTTCTTCTTGCAGAGTGTTAAGACTGAAATAAATGCAGTACCCCATTACAGGCTCTCTATTACGCCCTAGAAGTAAGCCGACGTATTTTACAGATTTGGTAAAGGAGCTTGAGGAGGCACCGACCCGATCCTACTTGGACAGGTTATGGTTGCGGGTGAAGGGCATTGTCCGAATACAATAACACGTATTATATAGATTATAGAAGAGTTAGCAAATCAATTCTACTCAGGGTCACGGATATTGCACAATCTCACTGGGTGGTCAAATAGTATCGTTCGGGCCCTTTTTATTCTTTTCGAGGCCTGCGTGCATCTCTTGTTCTCTTGTACCAACTAATACCACAGCTGCTAGTCTTGAAACTATTCAACAGCTAATTCCTACCCCATTTTCCGATTTTAATATAAGGGACATGATCAAATCACGTATCCCTGTGTTGCCGGGTATCTGTCTAGGTAAATGAAGAATCTTTCTCCCACGTCTATATGTACTTGTTTTCCGGGTCCAATGTCCGCATCAGCTCTATGCTCTTTTCATACATAGTAAAGACTATGCCACCGCTCATGACCAGCCGCGCCAGCCTTGGCAGGGCTCCGCTCCAAAACGTCAAGATGCCTTCATGCTTGAAGATTAAGACGGCGCACCGGACGCTATTTCCATAGACCTGTTTCGCCTCGATGCTCTGCATCCTAGTCTTAATCGTGTCGAGAGGCTGAGTTACAGCTACGGTTATGGCGCCTGATACACTCCCTATGCCAAAGGTAGCCACCGTCCCGAGCTTCTCCCCAGGCGCGGTATATGATTCGGCAAGCTGCTTAAGGGTGGTATAAGAACCGAATCGCACAGCACTGTTCGCCGATTGTCTCGCGGCTGTGGGTACCAGGCCCTGGAAGAAGCCGCGAATACCTCGTTCTCTCGCAATGATCGGGACGGCGTGTAAGAAACCGCGCATGCGTGGGTTAGGCGACTTGCGATCGTCTATAAGGGTCGTCTTGATAGACTCGGTGGGAGTGACGGCGAGTAGAGACTCAGTGACACCGGCGCCGAAACCGGCGATGACGTTTCTAGGACCAGAAACCTTACCATTCTCGTCGGCAAGGAGACGCTTATACTGTTCGAAAGAGACGAAGCGTATGGCAGCTTTGGCAGAGTTGCCGATAATCAAGGTGGTGCAACCGGCATACCACTGCTTGCCAAAGGGCGGCCAAGGGAGCTTCTCACCGGCAGTTAATTTGCGATTGAGTTGTGTTCTTGTCTTGGCGAACTCGGCTGGATATGTAATAGCAATCTCGATTGCGCCGGCTGTGGCGCCTGCTATAATAGACCGCAGCGCGCTCGGTTTTTCTGTCGACATTTTGTGCCGTGTTAAATTTGGAGTAGAGCTTCGTTGTCGTCACTTCCGATTTTTTATTATTATTATTCTTTTCTTAGAGCTTTCCCCCCCGCGATTCCGATTGATGCATAGGTACCTAGGTACGTACATATCATCTTTACGGATACAATAGTATATGTAATAATCCGACACAAACAACAACTACAGCAACTTCCACTCTCAGATCTCAAATCTCAAATCTCAAATCTCAAATCTCAACTCATAATTCCCAATTCTTTCCACATGTGAATAATAAGTTGAAAATTGTATTTTAATTATTTTAATTTCTCAACTTGGAATTGGACTTCCCAGTTCCCGGTTCCCGGTTCCTTAACACTGCTATGCCATCGATACTGACAGCAGCTGTCAAATATGAACGGTGATCCATCCGTGAAGGACGGCAAAAAGTCGTTTGAAAATGTACAGCCATCTCATACGGCACTTCAGCATCAGACAGCCGTCACTGCACTTGCGAACCTCCCCCTGAAGACCGTGGTCTCAGTCTTTCGGCAC
Source organism: Daldinia vernicosa (assembly GCF_022497035.1). Classification (NCBI taxonomy): domain Eukaryota; kingdom Fungi; phylum Ascomycota; class Sordariomycetes; order Xylariales; family Hypoxylaceae; genus Daldinia; species Daldinia vernicosa. Next base: position 59,314 of record NW_025953973.1, on the reverse strand, counting down.
CAGTGGCACAAGGATAAAGCCCGCATAACCTTCGCGCACGCTGAACAGTACATGCGCGAGCATGACCTGCCCACCGTAAGGACCGAGTGGCCGAACTTAGGCAAGTACCGACCGAGGCACTGGAGGGTTCACCACTTCCAGCGCCGCCTACTGAAAGAGGATCTCGTGTAGCATCGCGAGAAGTTCGTCAGATTATACCTGGACGCTCTCGTAGCGTCTAGTAGGCTACCAAAGAAGGACCCAATCACTCAGTCAAAGGCACATAGCATCCGGAGCCATTTGTAAGCCTCTATCTACTTTCATGTGGTCGATAGAATATACTAATCTAGTAGTACAGCTCTAGAGAGCTGCGTGTTAGCCTACCAAATGACCTTGCCAAAGTCTACTACGGGAAAATACCGGCTTGCATGGACGATGCCATCGATCCCGGCGAGTTCATAAACCTGGTCGATCACTTCGGTGCAGAACGGCACCCCATGATCCTCACCGTCCCGATATCCTTGCATTTATGGAGCGTCCATCAAGACTATCCAGATCTCCTCCCGAAGAAACCGGCGCCGTAGGACTGGACCTTGCCGGCGGATGTCATCGAAGCTAATCATTGGAAGTTCAGAGAAGACCTGTTCTGAAGGGTGGGTCGGACGCAAGGGATACAAGCAGGGTCTATAATGGCAAGGATACCTCCTGAAACTATTATGTGTTAGACTAAATGAACTATTAAATAGAAATAGGAAAGTAGAATTATTACAAATATAAAGTCTGATTCTTCGAACTTCCGCCTATTTCATACTCCAAATTTGCTTTTATCTCCCGTCGGATAAGCAGGCCATATGAAGCACATGAGACCACACAAAGAGCGCTCATAGCAAGGCAGACCGAGTAGCCCGAGACATAGTATGGCGCATCTTTCTTTAAGAAGAGGAACGTAGCAATGATCCCGCCTATATTTCCAAAACAAATCATCCACGCAGAACCGATACTTCGTTCCACATGACCCCGTAGATTCATCACATACCAACAAACAATATTCCCTCCAACACCAGAGGAACCCATAGCTACAAGGCAAAGTGCCGCGTACTCAGCTGAAAAATGTGTGGCGCCGTGAACAGAGATGAGGATAGCAAGCCCGCCGATTAGTAGCATGAGGCCGAGAAAGATGAAGGGCGAACGCATTTGAAGCCTATCAGAGGCATAGGCTATAACTATGGTGAAACCGAGTGCTGCCGCAAATGGGGGGACCGAGTGTAGTTGAATTTGTATAGTTGTATAGCCGAGGGTTTGGATGATAGTCGGAAGGAAGTATACAATGGAATAAGAGGGGATTAATATTGCTGCTGAAAATTAGTAACTACCTACCTAATGTATGGGCAATTTGGGTATATAAATAAAGGCTTACTCAAGTACATGACGGCCGCAAACCATTGCTTAGGTTCCGTTAGGAAAGTCAATACATCTCTTGTGGTGACAGGAACTGTATGGGACTCGTTGGCCCCCGTTTTCTGTAATAATAACTCTTTTTCTTCCTGAGATAGCCACTTGGCTTCTCTTGGGAAGTCCGTGACGCATATAAAGGCTAAAAGGCCAATAAGAACGGTCACAATGCCTTCTAGGATAAAAACCCATCTCCAGCTGCTAAGGCCTCGGATGTCGTCCATATTAGCAATGGCACTGGCAAGTAAGCCTCCGAAGGCCCCAGCAAAAATCGTACTTGACCAGTAGACTGTAAACCGTTTTTGAGCCTCGGCCTTCTCGTACCAGAAACTAATCAAGTAGAAACTACCCGGAAATATGCCGGCCTCGGCGAGCCCCAAGAAGAATCTGGTAGCCAGCAACCCGCCGAAGCTCTGAACGAATCCTTGGCCGATCATCACAACCCCAAAACTTAGGATACACGCAGAGATCCAGATACGAGGACCCAGTTTCTTCATAAGGATGTTGGATGGGATCTCGAAGACGATGTATGGCGCAAAGAAAATAGTGAGGGCGATATTTGGCTGGTCGCCTACCAGGCCAAGCTCCGCGGGCAACCCCAACGTAAGTGCATTGGAAATATTGACACTGAATGCGTTTAGAATTAAATAATACTTCCCAACAGACTACCTATGGCGCCTACCTACCGATCTAGAAATGCTACAATGTATATCGCGAACAATATCGGCAAGACACGAAGGTCTATCTTGCGTGATAGCTTAGCTTCATTAACACGAGGGTGTAAGGATGGTTCGAGGATTAAGTGAGAGCTTAAAGTCTCTCTGTCTTGATCCGAGTCATTGGAAACTTGCATGTCTGGTCCTCTCGAACCCGCCATTGTACTATCTGAGGAAATATAGTTATCGACTAAAATAATTAAGTATGTTGCGTGGATGAAGCAGTAGACGGAGATGGCAGCACACAGAAAAGTGTGTGGGACGAACAAGGCAGGGGGTTGAGTAGGGGATGGGAGGGTAGGCCAGAGCAGTGATTGTTAAGCCGAGATAAGAGATGGTTGCAATATGCACATTAGCCCATGCAATTGGACCAATCTCCATTTGCTGTCTTCGCCCTATCCTGGATATACCTACCTACCTACTGCCTACCTATGCATATGCCTTAGACCTACATATGTACCTCTTGGGCAGCCTACTTCTGACATCTAACTTCGTAAACCCGCCATCTTTAGTCAAGAGTTAATTCGCAAAGTTGGAAGGGTGGCGTGGCGTGGACTCTTTCCCATGAGTTAAACGTCAAAATCCCCAAAGGACTCCAACTCCAATTCTCCAAGGTTGCAAAGCAGGCTTCGGAGATCATCAGTGGGTAAAGGTCCTGATGTAATCAATGCTGTTACAAACTCATTGAGCACCACATCAATGAGAGGTGTCATATTCCACACTTCAAGATGCGATATAGATTATCCACTAATAGAAGCAAAAAGGTTGGTAATTGTAAAGTGCCAATCGATTAAAATGGCTCAATATGGTTGGGGAGTGAAGAATGAGGATGATCACGATATCTCAGAGTTCTTAGCAGCCCTGTCCTCACTATTGGTATGGTTTCTCATCTCTTTACACGTTATTAAAAGCTCACACAATTATAGGATACGTGGGAAACAATGTGAAAGTAATCTGGGGAATTGGAATCTAGGAACAGGAGACTGTATGGATTAGGTCAATTTTGAAAGTGCGATAGGAGGGTAGTTGGATTTGCATGGTGACTTTAAGGTACATGAAACTCTTCAAGACAAACATCTATCCAAAGTACTTCTCCTTAAATCCGCATATAATGAGCGTACACCTAAGTATACCTATTCTTAGACAAGGAGTGGGTTTGTTACCTACACGTCCCTCTCATTCGATATTTAAGTGCCTTGAAAGAAAGGGTCAGCTAGTTGCATAAGATTTTTGCAATAAAAAATTTGATTATTACTTCTCATTCACTATTTGGTCCTTATCGTCATGGCGTTTGATACGGTAAAGTTGCCCAAGAGGCTGCCTTCTTCAACTCACGAAGTGATTGTACTACTCGAGGAAGTCCATATGGCGGGCGCTTGAAGATATCGATACGGCCCCGCAGACGCATGAGTATATTGAAGAGTGTCATCGTCGTGGCATCAAAGTGGCAAAATGCCTTGGCTCGACGTCTTTGGCAGTCCCTGGGCATGCGCTGAGCTTGGTTAGTCGTGGATATGGAAAGGGGCTGATAGCTGCATCCTATTAACTCCAACATAAGTATTTCGAGGCTAGACGCAAGACTATAATGTTGCACAATGAGATCCGAGCTGTGGACGAGGATGGCAAAAACTCATGGAAAAGACAAGGCAGCATCGCATCCAAGATGCAAACTGCAAACGGCCACCCGCCGTATTCTCTCGAACAAGAAGTCGCAGGAATCGTTGGATATGCCACTATTGGTACCTACGTATAGCAAAAGTTTATGCTGCACTACTCGAGCTAAGCTTTCTACTAGGTAAATGTCTTTATGTTCTTTGTAAGGCGTTGGGAATGAAAGTACTTATCGCCGAGCGGAAGGCCGACGTGGCCTATTACTCTACAAAGACTGTGTCGACGATGAAGGCAATGGTCAAGGAGCATATTAAGAATTTTGTATCTGGGAACTACCTATACTAACTTTGAAGTATAATGCTGCTTAACTTGGCTATATAAAATTCCGTCCTTTTCATCTTCATAGGAGTGGGTATGGGAATTTCTTATAGGGGTTAGCTGGCAGCTTTCTTATTAGGATGGTTAAGTCTTGGCCTCGTGAAATAATATATATTTTATCTCTAACTTAAAGCAAACGACTTTCTCTTGCCTAGGTATTCGATGAGTTACAAATACGTAGACACCCTTTCGCCGTTCCACTAATGAATTTGGGTGGTAGCTCTCTACGTAGGTAGGTAGCTTAGGAATATGGTGCATGAGATCTTCGAACCGTATGCGTTACTCTCGCCGACGTTGTTTCGGTCACGAGGGATAGATGGCATGGTGCACATGTGCCCGACTGTAACTGTATAATGACCGCCTGACCAATATTCCGATTAAGTCGACGAATTGCGCGCTTTTAATATACACTATGAACCGTAGCGGCCACTTGACCAAATCAAGCCAATCAAAAGCCCTCTATACACCGACATTCGGCTTCATATGAGATATGCAATAGGGAGTAAAGGGTTAAGATAAGGAGTGGTCTGTTGTATTGGATTGTAATTTAGTATTGGAAAAGGACTAAAGGTTGTGAATTAGTACCTAGCGGTCAATCCCGCTTAGGTACCAAGTATATACGAACCGTGTGCGTAGTTATATGATAAATATATTATTTAGTAAGAATCTATGGTTATGTCTATTAAGGAGAGTCTAACAACGAAGAGTTTATTCCACGTTAATCGGCCGGTTTCCAAAACGTTGCCTTGGACCGTCATAGCCTAGAAGTGGACCTTGGCTCATATAGGGCCTCAAAGCAGTTTGGCTTAAGTCTAATTTAGAGTTAAGTCTAAGGGTATACTATTATGGTTACTAAACTATTAGTTGGGTGTTTGTCAAATTCACTCCCTTTTCGTGAAACTAGCAGTTTAAGCATGCTGAAGTTTTATAGAAACATATATTCGCTAGTAGCTGCGAGTATCTATATTAAGCACCGACTCTACCGAAATATCTTTGATTAATTATTCTCCTATCTATTAGCAAGATAGATGGCTTGGGAAATTCTAATATAGGTAAGCTCATAAATATTAAGACAACTGGTACCTAAAACAATGCGGTACGTCTTCAATTAATATTATGTTATATACTGTATATTCTAATTCAGCTAGACCTGCCTCTCTCAGATCAAAGCTACCTATGCATTATATATAAACCCGTATTAAAACCTTCGTGATATATCCCTAGGCCCGGGTCAGACTTCTCTCATGCGCCGCATTATCGTTGATATTTATTCAAATACTCCTTCCCCCTGCGCTCTTCAATCCGATTCAATAACCCCGAGAAACTAAATTTCTTATCCGCACCCGGCCCCGAGAACGAGCGGTGCGTCGTTACGCTGGGACCTGAAAAGAGCGAGAGCGCGGATATGGGAGACTCGGATTGAGTCCCTATGACTTCTGTTGGCCGACCTGCTGCGAGTATGAGCGTTCAAGCACACGTTAATCTTATATAAGAGAGGGAACTCGCGGATATTGCCTCGTCCGCCAATGCCATAGCCTCTGAGCTGGGAATCCCTCTCCCGGATCTCACTTCCCGTCTCGTTTTTATCTAGGTCGTCTGAGCTCCGTCGCCTCCGGGGCCGAGTCGGAGTCGGAGTACCGCTCACTGCCGTGTCGAAACGTGTCTGGCTTGTCGATCGCAGGTTGGCAACGGACACGCTACGCACTGGCGCCAATCGACCCTGCACTCTTACACAGTGTTGCGGTCGCTCTTTGGCTGGCAACAGCCGACTCGTCTCAGGATCTAGATCTGACAATGATATCGCCCTGTCGCCCTCGCCGCTTCTGCGCTCACGATTGGGGAGTAATGTGGCTAATTCGGCGAGCAATGGTGGCAGCGGAGGTGGCGGCGTGTACGGGCGCGAACGCATGGTGGTGAATTCCTTGCTTATGCTAACCTCTGCATCCGCCACGTCGCGGGAGGTCAATTCAACACGAGGTAATATTGGCTTTTCGAGTTTACGACAGGTCGGAAACGGGCTGCATTAGGAGGTATCTTGGTGATAAGAAAATTGATACCTGAAATCGCAAGGTTTTCGCAGTCGTAGATATCTTACCGCCTTGGATCGCAGCGGTGATGATGTCAAGATACATTGTAAACAGGATGAACGGGAAATTGAAGTGGGAGAAAAAAACGCCAATGGCGCGGAAAGGACATGTTAGACAAGGAATCAGCACTAAGGCCTTGCTATCGCGTTGATCATCCCGCATTCTTTGCTTTTATCATTAGTTATCATAGGTAACTAAACTATACGCGATTGAAACTACTAATAAGAGGCGCTACATAGATAACGATGATAAAACATCCCCTGATAGAGCTAACGGTGGCGTAGATATCTAGGTATCTAATAAGATGTCATTCTAGATTCGACGATAGTAATTATCTATCGATAGTTAGAATAACTAATACTAATGAACTATGTATGAATCTATTTACAATTCGTCGTTGAATAAAAATGACATTGAAACTTTGAGGCTCAACGAGATCGGCAAAGGATTTGAGACACGCGTTAAAAACCGAACCATGGCTTCCATTCCAAAGGGTCGCGGTTATGCAGGGACGCGGCGTTGACAATAACAGATGCCCTCGTGGCAGCCATATGCCATATGCCATATTGTCAGATTGTTTATTAAACGTGGAAATTGAGTAACCTCAAGTTTGTCGGGTTTGGGCGAGCCAGAATATCGTTGCGGCGAAATCGTATTTTGAATTGGATACGAGTAAGTTATGGCCAGTCGCCTTTTCGCCTTTTCGCGTTTATAATTATTGTAATTACCTATCACAATTATAGTCTCATGGAGCAGTTGACGAATTCATTGGTCGGTTATCGTAATCCGTATCATCTCTTTTATTACCTCTCATATTATATATACGGGGTCGTAAGGCTATGTTGGTTGGGGCTAATTAACTAAAAAAGCCTCTATGTGGGTATTAAGCGGTCGCTCCCGCGTGTCAGTGCTTTCAATGGAGTTGATGTTTAAAATAACTTCGCCTATCATTGAAAGATGAAAGTATTATGCAAAGTATTTGTTTGAACATTGAAAAGATGAAGCGGAGATGTTAAATGCTTAAGGCCCGCCCGTGTAACATTGTATATGGCCCGAATAACTTGCTCATTGCGCTTATTGCGGACCGTAACCCCGCTAACAGATGCACAACTATGTATGGGTTATGCTCAGCGGTAGTTATGTATTGTAACTTCAATACATTAATGTAGGCTTTAATGGCTAATGCACGCTCGCTATCTCCATTATGGGTATTCTGTACATAACAACAAGATTTTATGGTCTTCTTCCGCATGCGCATGCTCCTACCTAACGGACATGCTCTTACATATATGTATGTCGATGTTTACCTACCTACATATGGCAAGTGTGCATGTAGTTCGCAGCTCAAGCTCCCCTTGCTTAGCCGAGGGGTTATCTACCTAGGTACGGAATAGGTAGTTACCATCGCTTGGGATTTGGCATGTGGGATGAAAGTATGTATGTATGTACAGAATACCTAATGTATGTATGGAAAAGGAGACGAAACTTCTTCCATGTCGCCATTCACACGTGAACTTCCAACCGTCGATGTCTTGCAGACGTTCGTCCCATGCAGCTGTTGGAACCCGGCGGGGTTAAGAAAACTCCTCCTCCTCATGCATTGCATAATAGCTGTTCACGTCAATCAATGTCAATGTCAATGTCAATGTCAATTGACAAATCGCTTAGCAGTTCATCGTTTCAAGGAACGTTGTATTTTGGAGCAGCTTTCACTTTTCGCGGTAGTTTTTATCCTCTACCTACTTCGTATGTATACTACATACTTGTTGACTCGGTCGGCGTATTTACTACAACTGCTCTTACTTCCGTCCCGATGCAGGGCTCTAATCTGCCTGGTCTGTCTAGGTATGCGACGCCTCGGTAAACGCTGTGCTCACCGTTGTTGCTGCTGCTGCGGGGTGATTGAGAAGCGCAAGATCAGAAACATAACCCCCTATACGTTGCATCCTGTTGTGCGCGTAGAAAATTCCATGTAGGTATGCGGCTAGAAGAGATGCAAGCGATGCAAGCCGCATTACCAATGTGCTGGGAATGGTAGGTAGTATTTCCAACGATGAACAACACCCATTCCGTATTTTCGGCCGAGATTTTTTGTCTTGTTTTTTTTTTGTCTTTTTTTTTTCTTTCTTCTGTTATAGTAGTTTGAACTACCTAGTAGTAGAGCTTTTACTTTTTTGCGACAGGGCTGAAGGGCCCGATTAGTAGTTGGGACCAAGATTCAATCCATGGTGATAGCATCCTAGAAACAATAAATAGACATGGTTTTTCTTGGTCTGAGCTAGGTTGATAGTCTAGACCATTGAAAGGTTTGCTACTATTCCCTGGAGACGCTCGGACTTGAATTGTATATAAAGCAATAACTAGGGCAAATTCTTTTTTTGACCTGGTTGACCTCCCATGCAACCCCACGCTTAGTGATCAAATACATAATGGAATAGTGTATTATCCTCGTGTATAACAAAAAAGGGGCGCAGCAATAAGCATAAATAAAAAGACCCCATCGTCGATGCGATGTGGAGTCTGGGAGTTTACATTTTGACCCCCTTGACCCCTGCTGTGGCATTGACCTTCAGGCTTCAACCCTTGTTGTTGCCGCGGCGCCGAGGGAATAGCTACGTACGCTAATTCCTATCTCTAACGCTGGACAATATGCAATAGGGCCGCCGTTGAACTATTGGCGAAAGAAATCTCTTCTTTGTAGCACGACATTAGCCCCCTATGTATTAAGATCCCGTTGGCCCCCGGATCCCGTGTCTTAGCCCGGGATCGTCTGTTCTAGTGGCTTGGGTCGGGGTGGGATGCCTTCCGAAGTCGGCTCGGCCGTCCATGATTGGTCTTGTCAGCTTTTGAAATTAGCTATTAACTACTAAGCTGCGTCGTCGATCATTGATCGATCGTCTATAAGCCTCTTCAAATTTGCTCTTCTGCTCTTGAACAATAATGACACCATGACAGAGCCTCGAGGTTACTTCCAAATTACGTAGCTCTCTTTCTATTTGTCCCCTTTCTCCTTTTTGTTATGCGTGTCATATCACTGGTTGCATTGAGACGGACATTAGATTTGGAGTATATACTACATAAATTATCACATTACTTGCTAGGTACAAAAGGAGCTATGCAGCAAGTTCCTTGCTGTCGGTAACACATTCGATGACATGGTTCGAGTGTTGCATGATATTAGGATACATAGTAAGAGCTTGGTATGCTAGACAGGGTAGAAATTTCACTAGGTTATATCCTATACGACGTGTAAGCGAGTGGATGGCTTACAGTGTGTATTTATTTCAGTTTGTATTCTATATACCTGTACCTAGGTAACTACCTCTTACCCCTATCCTTTTTGGGAGGCAATAGGTACGTTTCGATTGTGTAATCACTCTTCGTACTTCGTACGCCAAGACAGCAAGATCGCACGTGAATAAGACTTATGCTGGGTTAGCTGCACGTGTTTTGCACTGCGTCAATAGTATTATGCATACCTACCCAACCTCACTGTGTGCTGTTGGTAGCTAGATTATGGGTATCTTCTAGTTTCTACTCGAAAAAAAAAAAGAGAAAAAGAAAAAAAAAAAGCATGCTATGTAATTGTACAAGTATAATTTTTGGACAGAGGAAAGAAATGACCCATCATACTGACGCGCCAGCGGAATATCGTATAGAAAAAAAAACAAAAACAAAGAAAAGAATCAGCAAGAAGTGCTTTTTAGTAGATCGTCTCAAAAGACAACTCCCGTCCCAACCCGTAGTTCCCGTAGCCCAGATAGAAGTACAACCCTCATAAGCACACGCCCGTGCTTGCTCCCAGAGCACATAGAAAAGATCTAGATTAATTAGTCTAGCTCAGATTCGGCTCCTGCGAGTCTAAAGGTTTCAAGCTGTCGTCTAGAGATTCTAGCTTCTTCATGTTGCCGTACTTGTTCATCCACTCCGTATTAACGTCGCGGTAGTCCTCAGGCCCGTACGGGTCGTAAAGCTCCGCCAGGAAGCCCTTCTTACGGTATATGTTAAGACCTAAGTCGCGCTGTAGGAGGTCGAGATAGGGAACGGCGTCGAAGATGAAGTTGGGGTTCTTCGTGCCGTCGGTCGGATAGCGCCATTTTCCAAAGCGGTTGTATAGCATCGTCTCGTACTGAAGCTTGTCCATTGCCTTCGCGTCACCAACCGCCGTCGACGGGTCTTGTTCCAGCTTCCCGGCAAAATAGGCGCTGATCCATAGTCCCTGCAAGTGTGCGGTGATCATGTTACTGAAGTTGGACACTATACCGATGAAGGCTGTGTCACGGGGACGCAGGAACCGCTCGGATGGAGGCACGATAAAGTGGTGCAACATGTACGGCGTGAGCGGCTTGTAGGGGGTCACATCATCATCACTCATGATCCCCTTCTGCTCAGTCATGGGGACATAATTCTTGTTCCATACGGGCGGGTCTTTCAACCGAGGAAAGCGGTCGAGGATATCTTTGTCTACGCGCTCCATCAACTCGGGGTTGTTGGCGAGGTCGGTAGCTGGCGCGTCCGGGTTCGGGGCATGCGGAACACCAAGTTCGCCCTCGATGCCTTCGGGTAGGAGCTTGATGGGCGGCACGTGCTTCCAGCCGGTGTGCGCGAGCAGAGCGTCGGACTCGAACTCGGTGCCGTCGGATAGGTGGACCTTTCCTGGGCTGAGGTGGTCGATTTCGCTAACATAGACGTTGACGAGATCGCTCTTGACAATATCCATGAAATTGGTATCATAATTCATGATACTGAAGCTTGAACCTGTAAACATAGCACTGGTCCAAGGCTTCAGCTTGGCCGTCTTCGGATGAGAGTCGTATCCGTTGAGACTAATGACATCTCCGCCTAACACCTTCCAGAAGGAGTTAACGATGGCACGTCCAACAGGAGTGCCGTGGTAAAAGCCACGAATTCCACCGTAGCCGTCGATATCGCCCCACGCGCAAGGGCTGAACCATGTCAAGAAGCGCATGTCTATATTCACATGTGTTAGGCAACATTTCTCGGGCTTCACATGAATTATTGCAACATCGCAACGACTTACTGGCGAGCTTCTCGATCCACTTCTTAAGTGGAGTTACGTACGATGGAGCGATCCAACACGGACCGTGGCCAGAGGCTATTGAAATCGGTTAATACGCCACACCACGATTTTATCAATATCGATAATCACGAAAACACTCACAGCGAATTACCCAATCTACTTTTACGCCGGCGGTGGCGTAAGCGTACACGGCGTCCCAGGCGAATTTGGTGGCGCCGAAGATCGTAACTCTCTTGGCGGTCTGCAACGTATCGGCATTTTGCTTAAATGCCTTGCCATGGAATATTCTACCACCAAAGGTCTCTTCTCCTTCAAAGTGCGGCAAGAAAGGCTCTGAAGTTAGACCGGTAGCGAAGATGACTCGACGTGCGAAGACCTTGGTCTCGCTTTGATTCGGCGGCTGGATCGTCAAGACCCAACCACCCTCGACAGTATCCTGATGCTCAGCAACGAGGACTTTGGTGCTCAGACGAACCAAGTTTGTGATGCCAAACCTGGCCGCGTACGCCTTGAGGTAGCTATTGATAACCCCACCCGGCATATGCTCGCCCGGCTTGACACCAAAGGTCGGCGTGTCCATGGGAAAGTCGGGATACTCGAACGTCCCCAGCAGATTGTTACTCTTCAAGCCTGGATATAGACGATCGTTGGCCCACGTGCCGCCCAAGCTGGACTGGGAGTCGAACACCGCGAGCGAACATTCTGGTTGAGTAACGTGGAACTGCTTCGCAGCAGCTAATCCATACCAACCTGCCAAGCCGGCGGGGTCAGTTATGCGCCCTCACGATTATATATACATAGATATATGTTATATATTATATGATGCCCTTTGGTAGGGACGTGTATAAGAGAAAGAGAGAGACGGAGGACTAGAGGGAGAGGGAGCATCAACTTACCAGCACCAACAACGACGCAGTCCAGCTTCTCCATTGTGATGTTTTCTGTGGCAGCGATGGCATCGCGCTTTTCGGCGAAGCCTGTGTCGGCCATGGTGATACACTTACGCAAGGCTTGCTCGGTGCTTTATCCGATGGGCGTTCCGTGTCCTACGCGAAACAAGCAAAATGGCGTCTTGGTATAGAAACGAACCGGGAGGCGGGATAAAAGTCATAGGATAAACTTGAAAATGCGAAACGCACCAAAGGCGCCGAGGGCTAGGACATAGTAAGTAGGTATGTAATCGAGAGATAGAGACAGAGAGAAAGAGAGAGAGATAGCCTTTCCTACCCTCCCTTCTTCCACGCGGTAGGAGGGCCTCGACCTATTTGGCACCTTGCACCTTGCACCTTGCACTTGCACCATAGCATAGTACCAAGCATGCTGAGCAAGAAACGGCATCGCTCGTCTCGTCCAACATCCCGATGGCCCGCTCTAATCTGTCGTTCCCCTACCTAGTCGTACGGTGCGAAGCAAGGGTACACAGGGTCCGTGTCTTGGGGTCCCTTTGGGGTCCCTTGGGGGGGCGACGGCATGACAGGGAGTGATGTTTACCATAGGTAGTGTACACTAACAGACTAACTACCTCCTAAGATTATGAAGTGGTTCTCGAAACGGCTACCCTCCACACTCTTGGCGAGAATTGCTAAATGGTAATCTAATCCGCCTACGTCAAACGAGTATATCAGCCGAGAAGATCCATGTCGATCGCTTGCTGTTCTTAGACTTGGTTTGGTCTCAGCCGTCCCGTCGTCGCAATCCATAATAGACGTAATAGTAGTTTAGCCCTCCTTTTCGTCCTTTTCGTCTCTCGAAACCCCACCTATCTGCGTGTATTCCCTGGAGCCATGTCATTAACTGACCATCTTATAGCCCTTTAAGTCCAGGCGATCCCCAGTTTTTGCTGCTGTGATATGCACGAAATCCAGATACTTAATCAGATACTTATTAACACGTCCCAATTATAAGTCCCAATTATAACGTAGCTATCTACATATCGGCACAGACCGACCGATGAATTGCCCACGATTACGATGACAGGACAGATAACAGATTAAGACGATAAATAATTGAGGGGATCCGTGACCAGATGTTGACCAGTTACGAGATGGGAATTTATTGCAGCGTCGCCAACATGTAAATGAAAAATTTGAAAATTTCCCACTATTGCTTACGTTCGAGTCGTCTAAGTCGTTTTAAGTCCTCGCTTAATACCAACTTGCATATGTAAATGCAGCATGTGCAGCACACCATCTTGTTTTTGCTTGTCGTAGATTCGTAGATGCGTTAAGTAGATGTTCTAGCCTGCATCTGTACGTTATGGAGGGTTTCATGCATGTACATTAGGAGGTATGTACATAATAGATATACTACATGTATGTATGTATGTACATATAGATATACTACGTGTATGTATGTACATAGACAGCACAAGTCCCGAGCTATTATGTATCCGTACGCCATGCATGATTTAGGTCGTTAGTTAATACCGAGCGGGCAAGTTTGGGATTCCGGATAAGATATCCCGCCTAACCTGAGGCTCTCTTAGGTACATACCTAGTAGTTAAGCTGTTTTAGCTTCTTAGCTTCGGTTCTCTCAAGTTCTAGCCCCCCTCGAGCATTCGACTCCTTCTTTTCTTTTACATAAGCCACGTGAACCATTCTAGGAGATTTTTTTGTTTTGTTTTTGTCATCTTCTCTTCTTGTCCCCTTCCCCCCGGCCCTTCATCCTTACTTCGTCTCATTCGTCTCATCGGGCCAAATGCCAAACGCCTCGGAGGAACTAATTCTTGCGCCGAAGGCTGAAGCAGTGGCAAGCCAGCCCGGGGTCCCGCAAACATGCAGAGGCCAAGTTACCGGCCCCTGAGGGAATGTAACCGTGATGTTTAGCCGTGCATATCGTTATGCATAGAATCGGAGTTCGATAATACGTCTCACAGGGACACGGCACATTTCAATTCACAAAAAAATAAAACAACCATAATAGTTCTAGGGCTTATGTGACGCACGACGCACGATACAGGAGCTACCTATGTAGAGAGCAGCTAGGGGTAGGTAGGTAGGTATGTAGCTTGGGTGGCAATATTGAAGTGCGTCTAGGTTACCAAGATTCGAAGAGAGAGATTGACATCCTGACATCTCGTTCCTGCATTGCTAAGGAAATCAGCTTCGTGTCAACGTGTGTGATCCATGCGGTTGACGGTTGAATAAGTGATATAAGTCGTCACACAGACGATAACCGCATTGAACTCCCAGATACAGTTGAGACTCGTGCCGATCTGTCACCTTGGTATCCATATATGTGGCTTCGGATATCCACCCTGATAATGACTTGAGATTAATCTAACCCATGTTAATACAGCCAGATTCTGGTTCAGGCTCATAAGAACCCATGTTTGATACCCCGATCTCTGCGGACTATCATCAATTGACCAGTCACAACGCCTTTCACAAGCACGTCTCTCTTCCTTGTCTTGTATAATTATATGTAGTTAGTCTTATCTCAGTATATACGAATTCCATTCCGTCCTCTGGGCGAGCCAGCCTCCGAATAGTAAAAGGTAAAAGACTAAAGTCTAGCCTCCGTCCGTTTCGTGTCTTCGCTAGTCGACTTCGAGTCAAGTCAAGTCAAAGTCCTTCAATAATCTATCTTGTCCCTCGCTTGCTTCGCCGCTCCCTTACCTGCCTGCCTAGCTGCCTGTATGGTTGTCTTTCCTTCTGCATCATGTCTTCAGCCGAACAACCAACAGATCCCGCAGCAGCTGCAGCAGCGGCTGCTGCCGCCGCCGCCGCCATGCGCCAGTTCACAATCGAGGCCTGGACGCTACTATCAGTCGGTGTTCTCGTGACCGTACTTCGGACATACGCCCGTATAAAAGCTGTAGGGCTGAAGCATTTACAAGCCGACGACTATCTGGCTTGGGTTGGAGTGGTTAGTCTCTACTACTCGGATTTATCTCGTTGGAATGATCATGTTCCGTTGACTAACCATCATCATCATGTAGACCTTCTACGCTGTCGAGACCAGTCTGGCCTACTCAGTCGGTGCTGTTGCCCAAGGCTTGGCCAATAATGGTATGACGGACGAGCAACGTGCTGCATTATCTCCAGACAGTCAGGAATATAAGACGAGGTATGTAAACTTAGATAACTAATGGAAAGGGAGAAGGGTCAATTAAATAACGTGTACTAATTGGTCTTTTTCAGGGTCACCGGCTCCCAGATCCAACTCGCCGGATGGTCTTCTTACTCTGTGCTCCTCTGGTCACTCAAGGCATCTCTATTGGTCTTTTACATGCGGTTAACAGTAAGAGCATATTTCTTATATTATTACTACTCTGAATTCATAGCTAAGTGTTAATCTAGGCTGGATTGAACCGAACCTACCTGATCCGTATCTACATCGGTTTTGGACTTCTGATCGCTAGCTTCATGGTCGTAATATTGAATCTTTTCCTCGGCTGCCGACCCTTCCACAAGAACTGGCAAATATATCCTGACCCAGGAAGTATGTTGCAACTTTCTAAACACCGATATTCTAAAACCCAATAATATGAAGCGATGCTGACCTGCTCTCCAGATACCTGCCAACCTGCTGTATCCAATGAAGTCATCTGGGTGTATCTCTCGATGAACGTGTTAACCGATCTTTATCTGATTTCTATTCCCGTTCCCATGCTCTGGCAATCGAGTTTAAAGCCTGCGAAGAAGTTTGGCTTAATCATTCTTTTCAGCGGCGGTCTATTCGTCGTCGCGTGTGCTATTCTGCGTTGTGCTCTCATCGTAACTGTAAGTTGTTTAGCTGATATCTCATCCGCGAGAGTACGTAGACTCATAAAAACGCATAGGATCCGGTCAACGGAGCTCAACTCGCCGGATCGTGGGCTGTTCGGGAGACCTTTGTTGCCGTGATCACGACTAACCTACCGATGGTCTTCCCTCTCATCAAGATGTGGCTCAGTCCGGTTCTCGGCTCTCTAATCACGACGGTGCGCTCACAGCAGAAATTGACCGACAAGGAATCGAAAAGCGACCTTCGTACTTTTGGCGGTGGGAGTAATAAGAGTTGGCGACGACGCGGGCCCCCTACGGCGAACCCGATCACGAACTTCACATTTAATGAGAGCGAGGAACGAATAGTGGATGATGTGAAGATGCAAGATTTGAAGGGTTGGACCGACACGAGCACTAACGGCAGCTCTCCGATTAATAATAATAATCACAGTCACAATATCCACAAACACGTTGAGGTCGAGGTTGTTAGTGAAGTGCGTGACGAGAGAGACCAGGCCGATAACCGACGTCCGGTAATTGGCGACGAGGAGAACCAGATCCACGGGAACTACTCTTTCGCCAGAGGCCCTCGGAGGTCAAGCTACACCGGCCACGGTCGTACGTAAAAAAAGGAAATATGAGATATAGAATAAGGAATAAGGGACGCGATATTAATTATATCCTGACGAACTCCCTCTTGGGCTGGCGCAAACGGGATAGGGATAATGCAGGAGGACGTAATAGAAACGGAATGCAAAAAGCTGAAAGCACTCAGCGTTCGGTCTGTTCTGGAGTTATATGGTGTGTGTATATATCTGTTGTGTACAGAAACCCCGAATCGAGGAAAGGTTCGTAGGGATTGGCTTGTTTATTCTCAGATCCGAAGCTCTGGCTGGCAAGAAGGGCAAAAGGCGCTCCGACGAGCAATACTTAGGGTTTCATTGTGGTCTGTAGTGGTCTTGGGGGAAATGTCTAGGTAAAGGAGGTCAAGGAAAGTAGTGTATAGTTCTGCAGGATTCTAACAAGAGGGCAATACCGGCATTCAAATATGTGTCGTGTGGGGAGAAGTGACCCGGTGCCATAGCGCTGGGAAGGGGATCTACATATTAGTACCGATATTAGTACAGAATATACAGAGTGATACCCATCAGACAGTCTTCTTCATTTTGATTTTTAGCGAGTACACAGATCATCTGTCCATAGCAAGCTTGATGATGGCTTTCAGCTCATCTCTTTCTAGGCCCTTGATACCCAACAAATCATTATCCCGGACCGGGAAGTATCCGCCCCAACCTTTGCCAATGAAGGCCCTATTGATGAACATAGCGATCACCTCCTCGCTATGATCACCTTCTGCCCAGCGTTGCAAAGCCTTGGTCTCCAGGTCCTCGGTTCTGGAATGAGTAATATCCCAGCCGTCGCTAGCGCCCAACTCCTTGGCTATGGCAATTAACTCGTTCTGGGTCGTGTTGACGCTAGAGATCCTCACGGGACGGTTAGCCGTCTCTTCCAGGTGGGTCAAGATGCCAATTACGGCTTGGGCAATGTCGTCGTATGTCGTAGCGCAGAACAATACGTCACCGCCGTCCTTGATATCAGCCTTACGCTGCTTCACGTCCACGATGAAGTCTAGGGTCCAGTCTGGGCCGAGGAACGAAGCATTGTGAATCGTAGTCCACGAGAACGGCGGGTTTTCCATCACCTTTTGCTCGCAACGCTGACGAATAGCAATTTTGGGCTTGTAGATGGGGAAATCAGCTAGCTTAGGATTTAAGAGATCGTTGCCGTACTCAGAAGGAATCATCCTCTTTACGCCGGCCTTAGCCGCCGCGTCGACAAGATTCTTCTGCACGTGAATGGCTTCGAAGGCCATTGCGGAGACGAGCGCATCCTGTCCCTGGAGGGCGGACTCCAATGACTCAATAGAATCGTAGTTTACCTCCTTGACGACGACGTCTGCGGGGAGTTCGCGCCGTCGACTCTCGTCACGCGTGAGAACAGTCACGTTGAAGAGTTTCGAAGACAGAAGACGATCCACGATTGGGCGGCCGATCTTCCCAGTTGCCTAATCAAATAAGTCAGCACCTATTTCGGGCAAATGGCAAGAGTGGAGTTAAACAGACCCCTACAACGGCGACATTCTTGATTGTAGTAGTCATCGTGAAAAAAAGAAAAAGGGAAAGAAAAAAAGTTTGGGTCTTTCGTAGTACAGTGGATAAGTTGTGATGGGTACTGGGCTATGACCGCATGAACCTAGGTATGAACCTATGGACCGTACGGGCTGTATGTTGTATGACTTATGGGTATGTTAGGTATGTATGTAAGATGCTCGTGGAGAATTTTATTCAGGATTCAGGATGCAGTTGGGGACATTCGAATGTTTTTCAACCGTATTTATGAACCATATGTAAGTCACAGCCACGTTGTATGTATATGTATATTATATACCTACACACGAGTTCCCTATTCTACCGGTTCGAAGTGGAGAGAGAATCCTTAGGTCTTTTCAGCCAGGCTTTCGGGATGAGATGGTGGCGTTCCAAGAGACCCAGCAACCATCTCACTGGAATGAGACAGTCTTAGTTTGGTTTGCGTAATTGGACGCCCTGAAAGCCCACTCGCGATACTGTTGGTTAAAAATCCACAACGGAAACTATATTTATTTCCCATGGCTTCGGAATCGGGTCGCTTTCACGGTCGATCCACTTCTCATTTGCTTCTTCGTGTCTTCCAATGAACGCGCTAGAAGCTTTCCTATTACGGTGATGGCCTCATATCTAGACCAGAGGTACCAGCACATCAGCAAGCACATCGGCACAATCATGAAACCCTTGCCGCCCTCTGCAACTCTACTATCGCTAAAGAACCCAACCTGTCAGAGAAGCAGGGGGTGACTGGGGAAATCCGCCTAACAAGTGGCGGGAGCAGAGTGTGGCATAAAAGTTACGAAGCGGTTACGAAGCAAAAGTAGCAGTAGCATCATTCCAAGTGTGCTGTAAGTCCAAGTAATGTGTGCTATGTGTGTGTGCCGTTGTACATTGTCGCAGTCTCGCAGTCTAGTGTAGTAGTAGGAATTCCGGCAGTCCCATGCCGCCCCTTGGAACACCCTATAGGATATTAAGCTAAGAATGGGGAAAAGCTGCAGGTTCAGCCGAAGGCCCTGTCAGAACCCTGAAGTCCCCTGCGTGGGCTTTATATATCCTTGTCAACTCCACCGTTCACCCCCTCCGACGTGACAACTGTACCTACTTTAGAGGCCAGGGAAGTTGACATCGACGAGAGAGTGTTCGGGCTGTAACAGCGGAATGGTGAGCAGCTCAATGTAACATACCGCTTCTTTCAGTGGATTCTCGAGCCATTCGCTGATCTTGACCTCTCGATTGGAACCAGCCCATGAAGAAATCCAGACGGATGATGGATCATGGATAATTTTCTTCCCAATCTTTTATTTTCCTTTTTCCTTTTTCCTACCCCCCCTTTTGCTGACTCGCATCCCGGGAACACCGCCTATTACCGCTGAATTACTGCTGACTCTTTCAATGTGCGCACTGGCTTCACCTTAGTCTTGTCTCTCCGAGCTCTCGGTAACACCCCCCAGACCGTGGCGTCTCTAAGCCTTAACTAGCTTAGCCTCTAGCGGTACGGATCCGTACAACCCTGGTCTTAGTTATCGTCAGTACGGGAGTGAGAGCATCGTGCCAAGTGGGCGGTATCGCTGAGGATCAATACTTGCGTATGTGTATGCACATCCCAACGAGATCTCCTTTTTTTTTTGTTCAGCAGAAAGCCACGTGGACTCGGACATTTCGAGCTTCAGCCGCCTTATCATATGTCGTGTATGTCGTGGAATGTCGATAGAGAGCTTCGTACTATGTAAGAGCACGAAAACACTTCTTACCACGACATGTTCCTAGAATCCTATTAGGAAAGCTCCTACTAGCTTCACGGCACACCTCGCCTATATGGAGGAATCAGGATTACGCCCCTTGTCTATAACAGAAGAAATGGTGACACCGCTATGATTTAAACCCTGTTGCCTTTGAGCTTTTTATCCTGCGATGAATTGAGACAAAAACTGACAAAACTGACAACGGGGCGAACATAGGGTCCGGGGCTGAGTCGGAAAGAGGTCGCCGAATCCATCCCCTAGGTAGATCAACGATCAGCCCAACTGGCGACTGGCGATAACTGCAAATGCAAGAAGACCCATCTATCACCCCAAATACCAGGAAATAGGACGCCCGCCAGTCTTACGTAGACACATAAGCAGCAAGACAGAGCACATGAACATGACGTACTAATAGTATACTGTATTGACTCGTATAATGAAATTTATACTCACCACAGACTTGCTGGCGTCCTGGGCGCGCCTCGCTACCTTTCAAGGCTATCAATATCAGCCCCATTATCGTCCAGGGAAAAGCTATGACTCTTCTTCTTTTTTTTTTTCTTTCTCTTTCCTCTCTTTCCCCATCAGCCGTGAGACCGACGGCCTGTTCCAGAAATGGTCAGAAAGGGTGGGGAGAGGAGAGATTTCTTCATCGCTTTCCGTCCTCCGGCCGGCAACGGTACTTTCCCAGAACATACACTTGTACCGCCTGTGCATTTATCCCTTGTGACAGGCATTCCATTGGGCATGCCATGTCAGTGACGAGGTTGTTGCGGAGCAAGCTGATTGGATGCACCCTTTATGGACAATTGCCTGATTGGTTAAAGAGAAAAGTTTCTACCGAGTTGATAATCTGGCTAACAAAACCCGTGGACGATTGAATATGCGTGCGTATCGGTGGCCAAGATGGTTTATGGATCCCCTTGCCGCCCCAAAAAGTACTCGTCCGAAAAGCCTCGACGCTGGGCATCATCGGGCTTTGGATAGACGAGCGGGAGCCATGTAATGTAGCCATGAGCCATGTTCTACCTCATTTGTCACGGTCTGGGTCCAACCAAGCAGCACTGGCCAGACGCCCCCCCGAGAGTATAAGTAAGCTCGCTGCCTACTCCGCTCCCCATCTTTCTCCTCCTGCAGTGTGACATGCAACAGATAGTATCTGTATAGTATCTGTATTCCCATCTCTTCAATAGTTCGTCATGGCTGCTTTCTCGTTGCTTCTAGGCGCCCTCGGCCTCGTCGTCTTCTCTCTGTTCTCGATAGTCCAGTGGCTTTTAACATGTCGACGTCGAAGTCATATGAAGAGACAGAACGCCTGTCTGCCTCCCAAGAAGCTGCCCCAGCTGGACCCCATCATGGGGACTGACGTCGTCATGCAGAACCTCGGGGCAGCAAAGAAGCATGGCTTCCTCGACCTCCTCAGGACTCGACATGCCGCCAATGGCCTCACCTTCACCACGAACACCTACTTCCGGACCACCATCAACACGTGCGACCCGACGCTCATCCAGAATGTTCTATCCTTCCAGTTCCAGGACTTCGGTATGGGACCATTACGACGGAAGAGTGCTTCTCCGCTCTTGGGACGAGGTATCTTCACCACGGACGACGAGATCTGGGCTCACCAGCGTGCTCTGATCCGGCCAAGCTTCGTTCGGGCTCAAGTTACGGACTTTAGCATCTTCGGCCACCACGTGGATCAGCTCATTGCTCTCATCGCACGCCGTAACTATGAGGTAGACCTCCAGCAGCTATTCTTCCGCATGGTACGTGGACTCGCTTCTTTTTTCCACATCCGGTAACTAACGCCGCTCGACAGGTACTCGACTCCAACAGTGAATACATGTTCGGAGAGTCCGTTGGTCTGATGTCAGAGAACGCATCTGAAGCTGCCACCACGTTTCACCACGCGCTTGATTACGCTCAACAGGGCACCATCTTACGTCTACGGCTCGGAAATCTCATGTTCACCCACAGGGATAAGAAGTTCCGGGACTCCTGCGGTACTGTCCACGCGTATGCTGACAAGTTCGTTGCGCAAGCTCTCGAATACCGACGTAAGCAATCCATGCTTCCGTCCGAGAAGAGGGACAAGGATGAGGGTGTTCGTGAAAAATATGTCTTCTTGAACGAGCTCGCCAAGGATACTGAGGATCCAATCATGCTCCGAGACCAGATCGTGAACATGCTCTTAGCCGCCCGCGACACCACTGCTGGTCTACTCGCTTTCGTCTTCTTCATGTTAGCCCGAAGGCCTGACGTATGGGATAAGCTCCGGGCTGACGTTTTGGAACACTACTGCGAACCCCTGACGTACGAAGCCCTCATGGACATGAAGTACCTTCGATATGTGATACATGAGAGTAAGCGTTAATCAATCCATGTGTTTTTTTCGCCCGGCTAACATTGTTGCCTCAGCTCTCCGTCTTTTTCCGCCTATTGCGACGAACAGCCGCATGGCCAACAAGGACACCGTTCTTCCCGTCGGTGGTGGCCCCGATGGAAAATCGCCCCTTTTTGTTGCCAAGCACCACGTCGTCACATATAGCACCTTTGTAATGCACAGGCGGAAGGAATTCTTTGGCGAGGACGCCGAAGAGTTCCGACCCGAGAGATGGGAGAATCTTCGTCCCGGCTGGGAGTTCCTACCCTTTAATGGAGGTCCTAGGATCTGCCCGGGCCAGAAATTTGCCTTGACCGAGTCGTCATATACGATCGCGCGCCTACTTCACGCATTCTCCAGGATCGAGAATCTAGACCCGACCGAGTGGAGAGAGCAGCTGACGCTGTCGTTGACGCTCAACAATGGTGTACAGTGCCGTCTGACACCATCGGAATAAGGCCCCGGCATTAACTTTTCCTTCGTTCACTTTTATACCACGAAATGTCTTACGACAGGGCTGTTGCCTCCTTGACGACCGGGATGGGGGGGCGGCTACGGTGTTGGAATACAGAAAAAGGGAAACTTGGGCGGGGGGTTGATCTTTACAGCTTTCTAATTAGACTGTATGTGTGGCTCACATAGTGTAATATCTTTTTGTATTCGGGGTATGAGGCGGGTGATTTTTAGCTTTCCTTTGTATACTCGGGCTAGACACTTGACCTCGCGATCAAATGGTGGATGGGATTTCCCTCGTCTAGGTAATCAATTGGATTGGTTGCTGAGCGAACTGAAATGAAGCATTAACGGTTTTGAATGTGATTTATGAAACGTGACATGAAGGATGTAAAGGTTAAATGCCACAACCTGAAAGCATAACGGGGTTCCGGGAGCGTCGATAGAATTGTCGGTCGTCATGTTAGCTACCCTCGCATCGAAGCTTAAGCCTAAAAGTCGAGTTTAGAAACTTGTCGTTGGTCTAACGTCGACTTATATAAAAACTACTCGCTAGCCAAGCCCTCCGAGTAGCACCAAGAATGGGGCGTGGACAACCTGCGGCCATAAGAGAATTATCAAGGTTGAACCCTGAGCAGCGCATGAATATGCTGATCATTAAGTGCCAATGGGACAGGTATCCATGCATGGCTTACGCATCGGCCGTATAGCAACGTCGGGATTTGTTATTAGTACGACGAAGCCGGGAAGCCGGGAAGCCGAGTAGCAGGCATAAACAAACACTGAGACGAACATGAGCCAACGTGCTTGTCAGGTGATTCGATACGGTGTCCTTAGGTGAGACTATTTGATATTGGAGTAATAAAAGTCATGGTTGGTTAAATCTCCTAGTGGTGAATATTTCCCGACATGAGACAGTCTTGCCCAAATATTTATATTAATCACGTTCGATAGGGTGCAAAGCCCGGACCGATAAACTCCAATATTATATAAAAGGCTACCAGGTATATAGATGCATGAGCACCTCCCTAAGCAACTAACCGGCTTGTACATGTGTATACTTACATGTAACTATCACCTCGAATAGCATTAGTTATATCAAATATCTGTCGCTTCTAGTTATTTTAATTTAAATAATAATCACACCCTGCTATCAAGGGGTCAGTCAGGTCTGCACTTCCTCAGTTACACTGTCCCAGAAAGCAGGTCTTGAAATATACCCCATCTCCCTCGTCGGCTGAATCTGGGGAGATGATTCCCGAATAAATAAAGTGACAATCCAAAGTTAGGTAGGTAGTTAACTAATCAAAATAGGTCGTTGAAGAAGTTCATTGATAAATTCGCACGGTGCCTTTTTATTAGACAGCGTCTTATTTGCCGCTTTAATATATAAAGTCAACGACACTACCTGAAGACTAAATAATACCACAACGATATATACCTGTTAGTTATAGATGATAGAAACTATCACCCATGTCTGTCTCTCGTAAACACCTTGGCCGATATCAACGTACTAGCTATTATATTATGGACGTTCTAACTAAAAATCCCTTAAATATCATTTGTCGAAATGTACGACTAGCATTTAGTACGGGGGCGTAGTTATATCGCGACGCCACGTCACGCTAGCTTTCGTACATTATGTATGTAGGTTAGGTTAGGTACATACATGAGATCTAATATACATGAGATCTGATAAAGCTTATCTGTTATGGTTAGTCGTTAGTCGTTTTCACTAGTTGGTGCGGCTTAAAACAAGGCCAAGGATGCACGATCCCAGAAAAAGGGCTGTTGGTTCTTATTCCCTGGATCGACTGATCGATCGGTCTAACCAACATACATACTTCACCTCGGCACGTGGCATCGTTGCATGCCACCCTTACAAGCCTTAAGACCCACTACCGTTGATATATAATGCAACGCACCATTAGCTAATTCCCCCATGTTAGAGCCAGCCATACGGCGTGGGTGCGGCGTTCGCAATTAATTATATCAGGTATCTATTAAGTTCGTGGGTAGAGCCCAATTAAGAGCCTCAATTTCACTTTGACTACCTGTCATCCAAAGATCTGTGCTGTCATCATCTCCAACTTCTCTTGTGGGGCTGTGGCTGTCAAGGGTTACTATACCTATCCAAAACAGGCTTATCTTATTAATAGGTACTCAACAGCGATATCTATAAGATTGAGTTGATATCTTTTAGAGATACCATTTTAATATCATCAGATAAGCAGAGTATATAGACCCTTCCCAGCTAAACCGGCTTGCTGCAAGGGGGGTAATTTGTACTACCCTCCCTATTAATCTAGGAGGGGGAGCCAGTTCGTGAACACCTAAGTAACGGGAAGAACATGAAATTAAATCTGAAAGGTGCGGAGTTTAACATACAACCTTTTCTAAGTGATGTTAAAGTAATATCCTAGCATCTGTAAATAGGGCTATTCGGGAATAAGGAAAAAATTAGTATCTACCTATCTAGGTATCGAGGTAGATGAACTGTTACAATGGCAAGAGCCGGGAAAAATGAAGTATCATCATGGCTTCTCTAAGATGAACTCTGCGAGATATAAGACAATCTGGAGCATATTAGGACGACTTGGCTATCTATAAGTTACCTATATAAGTACTTAAAATACCAGGAAGTAGGATAGAGGTAAGTATAGGTAGGCATATAATAGTTCAAGCATACGGAAGTACTTTAGATACAGCACTTATGTAAAAATAGATTCATCTAGGCAGCGTAAGATAACTGAGAAGGTCACATGAACATGGCGTCTACGGCGGCCTGGACGGTGGTATATGACCATAAACTTCAAGTTTCCTGTCACAAAAGGCCTGGCGGTGCAGTGGGGGCACATTCCATCATTACACACTTCTGTAACTTCTCCCCCATTTCTCTTAGATGGTTCAAACTCTATGTTCTCACCTTGGTTTGATTAGGTATAACTAAAGTTTTACCACTGACACCTTAGGCGCGTATTTTGGAAGTATCAGTATGAATTATTTAACTGTAACCCTGTAACGCCCATATTTAGTTCCATATTTAGTTGAAGTATCAGTCAACACCCTCCCTATCCTACCCTTCCCACAATGCTACCTATCCCATCCCGAATCCACTCCAGTCTTCATTCAATCATTCAAGACTCCGCCACGCGCTTCTTCGCTAAGCCGCCCAGCTTCTCGGCAGCCGCGGTGAGAGAGCGGGGGTCGGCGCCGCAGATCACAGCCTGTCCGTTCACGGCGACTTGGCGGCCCTCCTTGAAGAAGAGGAAGGTGGGCATGGCGGTAACGCCGAACGCGCGCGCGGCGTCCTGCGCCGTGTCCACGTTCACCTTGGCGAAAGCAAGCAGGCCCGGGGCGCCGTGCTGCTTGGCGAGCGATTCGTAGTGCGGCGCGATGACCTTGCACGGTCCGCACCAGTCCGCGTAGAAGTCGACGGCTACGTATGTGGTTGATAAGAATAGCGACTGCAGCTCGGCGAGCGAGTTGATGTGGTGTAGGTTTTGGCTGCTCATTTTAGCTTTTATGTGTAGTTGTTATGAGATGAGATATGAGATGAGATCTCGTTGGCTTCGTTTTTAGGTTAGGCTTTTTGTCTTTCCGAAGGAATATTCGAAGGAATATTGCCTATGAGGTAGGCACGTAAGATATGAGGTAGGTACGTAAGAAGCTGATAATGGAACTGATAAGAAAATACATCGCGAAATATCTCCATACACTAATTACGTAAGTAATTGAGAAGATTCCATGGTATGTCAGATGCTTACCTAGTAAGTGAATAGTCACCTCTTATGCAATATTCAGTAGAAAGCACGTGATACCCTTTTCCATCACAAAACCCCCTACATTTGGAGTAAATTCGCATGATTTCCTTTTGGTATTCGCTAGGAGCTCCTACATAGGTGCAACAGAAGCACAAAAGCATCTATATCATTCCTAGAAAGACGTGTTTAAAATGTTGAAAACAGTTACTCAGAAAAAAAGGGGGCAAAATAGACCTAGACTAGAAAGGGGTTATATAACAGGGAGGACTAAGAAAAAAATGTGAGAATCCTATAGATGATCTGTTAGTATTATATTCTTCAGTCAGTGAGGTTAAATTCGTTTGATAAATTTTAATGTAAGTCAAAGGCACTACTAGTTTTACCATCAGGGAGTTGTCGTTAAATCCTTGGTCAGTCTCTTCGTCTTTTCATCATCCTTACACAGATATCGAATTTTTTTTCTCACACCTGGAGTCGAACCTTGGGGGCTTGGAGACTTACTTTTCTTTGAATTCATCGCATGTTACCACTGAGCCGTTTTGTGGTGCTAGACAGCCCGCTTTTTAGAATACATATGTCTTTGTTATGTGAATGTGACAAATTGGTACAGTAATCGTCCTGGCGATGAATATACTTTAGTATAAACAACAGCTGGATGAATAATTTCCTTATGGGAGATAGGTATTAAGTTAGATGCCTTACGTACCTAAGGTTTTGCTAGTAGTTCTACCAGCCTATATCTAACGATCACATATCATCTTAACATTAGAAAGCTTTACTACGCCTGTTTATGTTATCATACTAAGATACTAATAAGCGGAGGACGGTTCTCCAAACAATATAAGTCATTATAGGGTGCTGTATGGTTTTATAAGACAGGCCCATATACGGTACGCTGATATATGCGAGCCTAAAATGTGTGGTACACGATATTTCTCTCGGAATATCGCAATTCAGTGATGTTAGCTAATTTATGTGAAACCTACGAAAACCATTAAAATCGCTACAGCGAATTGAACTACATATAGGGTACCACAGCTTTCGTAATGAAACAATAGCTTCCTATCCATTCGCCAGTTGGCATATCTAGGATGTAGGCCACCCCCAAGGCAGAAAATGCATACCTACAAATTGACATCTCTGGCTCAATGTCGTCGAAGAAACACATAACTCTTCTCATGATTTTAATATACGATAGTCCCTATCAATTCAATATTATATTCACTAAAGTACAGTTGCGGTTTGCCAATGAGTGAGAAGTCATGGACCCTGGAACCGCGTTGGGCGCGGTATCTCTAGTCTTTCAAGTTTTTTCTGGCTGTATGAAATGCTGTCAGCTCGTATTAGAGAGCAAGGACTTCCCACAGAAATACGGATATCTTCGGCATCGCTTTCGTCGTGAACAGCTTCAATTGCTGGACTGGTGGGAAGTATCAGGCTTCACGGATGAGACAACAATCCAGGGTGCCCAGCTAGATCAAAGGAGGCAGGCTGATATCGAATCTTTGTCCCTGATAAAAACCCTGATACTTGAGGCCTGTCAGATCGAGCAACGATACGACCCGTGTTCGAATCTTGTAGACGATAATCAAGGGGATTCCACCTTGGAGCAAGTAAAATTGCTTCCTTTCAACGTAAGTCCACAAGGCTTGGGTTTCAGTTACGTTTAAACCAACTGATAGTTTTTCATAGCCGCTAGAGGTAGCCCACAAGAAGGGGGAATTACTCCGGAAGTGTCTTCGATATGCCGAGAGCGCGTCTATAAGGTACACCAGAAGACTCCGCTGGGTCCTATTCGACGCGGACAAATTTGAACAACTGTTAACCAGGTTTTCTGAATTAAATAAATCAATGCAGTCCCACCTATTATTAGAGAAAATCCGTCAGTTCCAACAGCTACAAGAGGCTACGCAAATAGAGATCGTACAGCGACCTGAAAAAGTCGATGAGCTTTCTGACATCATTCGATCGTGCCGTTGCCTGCGTCAAGATGACGATTCAGGGAGGTCTTGGCGAGACTCGAACGAGAAACTTTTAGAGCGACTAGCTCGATTAAAGGCTCTCAATATAATGGTTGATAAGGGTGATTCGTCTTGTGAAAATGATATGACGGCACAGGCCGGATTGAAAGTGCCATTGCCCGACGACCTTAAACTGATTACATCACAGCTAAAGCTTCAAGATGATCCAAAAAAGGACAATTACCAACGAGTTTCCGGGAAATTCAACGATATCACTGTGTGGGTAGAGTGGAAGAGCTACGACGAAGAGATTCCTGTATCGGAGTGTCGCTCTATTGAAATTCGAATTGCGCGCCTCGTCACGTTGCTCCTTAAGAGCCCAGAGAATCCCGAAAAGCTCCACCTTCCGGCCGCCCTTGGCTATGTTCACGATCCCACTTTTGCCCGGTTTGGACTTGTCTTCGAGTCTCCTATTCTAACAAACACGTTGGTCCCACAATCTCTTTATGATAGGCTGCATACTACCTTTAAGCCTTCTTTGACTACTAGGATAGACATAGCGCGGAGATTGACAACAAGCCTGGAATATCTCCATGTGGCAAAGTGGCTTCATAAAGGTCTAAGGAGCGATAATGTCCTATTCCCGACTTCATCTTGCTCGGAATGGCTGCCGCTTTACCTTTCCGGCTTCGATTATTCTCGTCCGGCAGAACCAGGTGAAAGAACAGAGCTTCCGAGCAACCGCAGAGAGCACGACTTATACCGACATCCGGATGTTCAGTTTCATGTTCCCCGAGATGGAGAATATGGATACGTAGAAAAGCATGACGTGTACAGCCTTGGTGTAGTTTTGATGGAAATTGGGCTATGGCAACCTATTTACCAATTCCTCGGGCTTTCCCTGAACGAGCTTACGTCACGCCCGGCTATAAGAAAAGTTCGCATGAAGCTTTTGGGAGCCGAATCACTTACTGCTCTGGAGTCGGAGGCTGGTGGAAGATTCTCAGAAGCCGTCAAGATGTGCTTAATGGGTAATATAGGGAGACGGTCACCAGGTGAATCCAAAAGCCTGGTGAATGCAGGAGAAAGCAATTATCTATGGGATGACTCGGTCGATTGCCTGCAGAAGATTAAGGAGGTATTGCAAAGTATCACAGTATAAATACGGATGTTAAGATAAGGTTGAGTAAAATAGAAGACACTCCTTCGTACACGAGCACCCTTGATGGATGTAATACATAGAGTGAATGTCAGAATAGGTAGAGTGAATTATTAATTAACACCTGCCTTCTACACTCTTGCGAGGGCGCTGCATGCCCTTTAAATAGGAGATATACAGGCCCCTGTAACTACCTAGGTACCTACCCCTAACCTACCTCTTATACCCTGACAAGATCTTGCTACCTACTTAATACCGAGTTCTGCACCACCTCTGCCTGAATACCTCCCAGGGTTCTTGCGTCTGGGACGTAATACCATCTTTCGACGGTATATATACACCTCCGCTACTTGTTGTCCTAAAGGTGCAATCGAATTGAGCATCATAATTCTGCTGTTTAGATGCACCCTGGCATCTGTCGCAAGCCAAGCAAGCGATAGAACGGAAGTATGTCGAATCTTGACGGTTTAGCAAAGAAAGGAGCTGTTTCATGGTTACTCTTTTCTTGTCGTCGGGATCAAGCATAAGGAATGCCAGCTGCAGTATCTTCTGAACGTGTTGTCCAACCTGGGTGTCTATACCGGGCGATGAGAAGAGAAGATATATCCAATCCAACACATAGTAGGGAGAAGTGAAGAAGTATTTATGCGAAGTACCTTCCAGAAGATGCTTATCCAATTGCTGTATGGTGTTGCCCGATGCAACAGTGCAAATCTCCAGTATGGTACAGCCCAAGGCCCAGACATCTGTAGCCCTGCCACGACGCTCATCGTTGTCGACCTCGGGAGCCATATAACGATCAGTGCGTGCGCAGTCCATGCTTTGTGTTTTAGATGTGGCTGCATCGCGAAAACTTTTTGATTCTCCGAAATCAGTCAGGTAGACGCGGTTGTCCTTGATGAGGATATTGCTAGGCTTTATATCCCTATGGCGGATTTTCTCTTCATGTAAATAATCCAAAGCTTGGAAGAGGCACATAGGCAGTTGACACATGACTTTATAGTGTTCAACGTACCGTTCTTCCTCCGCCTGTCTGAAAAACTCCGCAAGGCTTTTGTCGGCGACTGGGCGGATTAGAAGACCAAACATTTGTTCTTTTTCGATACAGTGAGTTCCCCAAAATTCAACAATGTGGTGATGCCGAATACTTTTGATGATGGAGGCTTCATTCTGAGCCATCTCAGCCAATTTATCTTTATCATATGCCCGGAATATGAATTCCTTGCGGGCATAGACCTCTCCATTATCGGCGCACTTGACTTCACAAACTCTCCGGACGCTCGAATTTTCCGGCCCTAATGTTCTAATATGCGTGAATGGGTCAGTCGCCAGAGTCTCAAATAGTACCATCGTTGCTCTCGTCAAGTAATTCACTAAGATAAAATATCAGATGAAGTCACAAGTCCAAATCCTTACCTTAGGTACTCTACCCCTTTCTATCCGAGGACAATGTAGAAAAGAGCCTCCCACATATATATATAGGTAGGCATATATGCGTTTTAATCCAACAAAAGTTCAGCGGACGCGTTGTGCCTTCTGCATGGTGATGTCCATCTTCACAAAGGGCTCTTGACATGGAATCAGCGCCGCCATACATGCTTGTAGGCCCTAAAACACCTGATTGGCCGCCAAACAGGGATTCAATTTGATTGTATGAGGCTTGCGTGTTGAAGGAAAGAGTCAAAGTGAGTTCTCATATCCTGATTGTAATACTACCTATCTACCTGGGGTACATGTGACAAAACTGTGTGAATATTCTTAGGATTGTGTCTAAATTGTACCAAGCCTTAGTATCGTCACAGCGGAATTGATATGTGTTTTCCCATAGAAACCTACTGGGGAGTTCTACGGTTAATTTTACTGTCCTACTGCATATAAATAAGGATACGATCATAATATCTATCTTATAGTGAGATATTCCAAAATGTCACGAAATAGGACTATATGACATGGACATAACTTTGTTTCCTATATATGGTAGTAGCCGCCTACTTGGGAGTTTGATCCCACGTAGTTCCCTGATATATAAATGGGACGAATCGTTTTGTTCTGGAAAGTCTGTTTGTCATGATGTTTTACATAACATTACACGCGTAGACAGGCATGCATCTTATCCAAGAATCTTATACCACATCCCCTCTGCCCCGCCCCTTTTCCAATCAGAGAACCAATAACAGACGAATACTTCGCTCACACAGGCATTCTCACGAGTGTGTCATACGTTCTAAGCCGAAATATTCGTCTGATGTCTAAGTCAACGGTGAATTCTTTTTTGCGCGAACTTCATCCCGTAAACTACCTGCCTGTCACGGTCAGGTATCTCAAATGTGTATATATTCAGGCCTTGCCGCAAGCTTCAAGGCTCTTGATGTTCTGGGTTCCTCAGAACATCATCATCTTCCTTACTGACCTTTTGGTCTCGTGATACCGCCCGTTTCCCTCCTACCACTTCCGTTATACTTCGTATAGTAAGACCGAGTATATTCTACAGTTCGGACATTACGAAGCCCCCATAATTGTTTATTCAACATGAACCCTGCTGGATCTACCGGGCTCCCTCAGGCCCAACAGGAAGGAGTCCACAAAGACATCATCATTGCAGTCATGGGTAGAACTGGATGTGGTAAATCCCAATTCATCTCAAGGCTAAACGCGAAGGATTGCGGGAATGAGTTTGAGCACATTTATGGTATTAGTCAGTTTTATCATCCCGTGGTAGTTATAGAATATGATACTCATTTGTTATGACATAGGGCCTTCATTCGTCTGGGACGTGGAACGCGGGTTCAAAGGGAATAGAATAGTGATACTCGACACTCCGGGCTACGGTGATAATGTCTTCGAAGATGTATCAGTTTTTGGGCGCATCAAGGGATGGCGGCGACGTTTCCACCAAGGCAAACCATTATTCGGACTCATCTACATACAGGACATCAATGAGGCACCACCGACAGGGCGACACACGGTATTAGGATTAATTCAGTCTCTTAGAGGTAGTCTTAGAGGTAGTACGGGAGAGGGGAATCTGAGCAACGTTATAGTGTTGACGACTAAATGGGATGGCCTCCATGGTAATCTGCCTAGAGGTGATGCTCGAGAAGCCCATCTCCACGAGACATCCGACTTCTGGAAAGCTATGGTAGCAGAGGGTGCAACGGTCATGAGACACGACGACACGGTCGAATCAGCCGAGAGAGTCATCCAAACCCTTTTCAACCAACATATTGTCGGCGTTCCGTTTGGCAGAGAAATGATCAGAATACAACAAGAGCTAAATAAGCTGGTTGAAGCCAAGCGAGGAAGTAAGTGGAAACGCGTGCGGGAATTGACTTGATACTAACCCATGATTACTTCTATAGGCGACGCGGCATTTGAGGGCAAACTTTCTGAAATATCCAAAGAGATGAAAGAAACCCAGGAACGGCTGGCACGTTTGGAAAGTCAGTCCCAAGACCACCAGAACCAATTCGAAGAATAGGTACCGAGCTGCAGACGGACGGGTGGCGACTGCGGTTTATTACCCTTAGAAAGGTTCTTCTTCTATGAGCGTCAGGGTTGTGGAAAAGGTCGGCATGGCATGAGATACTGTCAGATATTACTATCTGTCCGATACATATAAAACATAATAGAATAAAATCTATTCCGTCGTGCCTTTATAGAAAGAAAGGAGATATTTCCAAGACCCAAATGCACATACACACATATAGAAACGTCTAACTCGAAACCAACAAGCCAACCCCTATCCATAATATCCAAAGTCATATCTCATACAAGTCCTCTCCTCTCCTCAAAGTCATAAACACCCGTGAAACATGAGCAGCGTACTACAAACCAACCCCTCCTCCTCCCCCCCTTTTTTTTCTTTTCATATTTTCCCCTACTCCGTCATAGCATTCCTCCTCGCACTAGCCTCCGCCGTCAGCATCAGACTCTTGGGCGCGTCCTCGCGCGGCATATACAGCTCGACGAGCCTTAGCCCCTTCCTGTCGTTGAAGTCCCTATCGGCCAGCAGCTTCTCGAGCTCGCCGCGCGTGCGCACCGCGTACGACCGCGCCGTCTCCTCGGTGCCGCCGAACACCGCGGGCAGGTCCTTGTACCGCCACTCCACCA
This sequence comes from Daldinia vernicosa, assembly GCF_022497035.1. NCBI lineage: Eukaryota > Fungi > Ascomycota > Sordariomycetes > Xylariales > Hypoxylaceae > Daldinia > Daldinia vernicosa. The sequence goes on along the minus strand of NW_025953973.1, from coordinate 25,621 downwards.
CGTCGTTGTACGACGCGTTCATCCCGTGGATGTACCGCTCGATCGTGTACCCGTCGTTGCAGATCACGAAGATGATCACGTCCAGCTGGTGCCGGATCATCGTGCTGATCTCTTGCACCGTGAGTTGCAGACTGCCGTCGCCTTCGAATAGGATTGTCCGCCGGGCTTTGTCTACGCCCGCGATGTCTTGGGTTGCTAGCGCGGCGCCCTGGCACGCGCCGACTGCCCAGCCGATGCTGCCCCAGAACGTCTGGTTGAGCGCTGTTACCTCTGCCGGGAATCGCGTCTCCCACACGCCGAAGTTGGCTGTGCCGGTTTCGCTGATTACGATGTCGCCTTCCCGTAGGAATCGGTCGATGCGCGACCAGAAGAATTCCTGCTTGATGATGGCGTCGACGTCGGGTGTGACGGGGGGAGACTCCCATTTGGGTGGCGGGAGGGCTTTGACTTTTGTTACGTCGAGGCGGTCGACGATCTTGCGTAGGACGCCCTTCATCCGAACGCCGGGGTACTCGGAGTATCGCACGATGCAGTGGTCGCTGTGCAGGTCGATGGACATCAGCTGAGATAGACGGTAAGAAAATCCGGCCGTGTTAAAATCGCTCTTGAGCGAGCCGACGGAGATGACGAGGTCAGAGCCCTCGACCATCTCCTTGACGCCCGGGGCGGAGGCGGTCCCTGCATAGACGCCGCCGTAACTGGGGTGCGTCTCGTTTATGCCGCTCTTTCCCATGGGCGTGACGAATACGGGTAACTGAGTCTTCTCGATAAGGTCGTGGACTTCGTTGAGGACACGGTGACGGATGGCACAAGCGTCGACGAGGATGACGGGTCGCTCGGCGGCGTGTAGATACCTGAGAATGACATCCACGACATAGTCTTCCCGATCCGGGTCGTTAGCAGGTTCGGTCAGGTCGATTGGAGTCTCAAGGCGCTCGCCCTCAATCTTCTTTTGAACCATATCGGTAGGGAACATGATGTAAACGGGGCGAGAGTTGACCCAACACTCGCGCAGGGCGTGGTCAATCTGATTGGCGATCTCGACCGGATCATTGAGTTTAGCGACGGCGCAAGAGATGGAAGCGCTCATGTCGGCAAAGGTGTTGAAATTGCCATTTCCTAGGGTGTGGTGCAGCAGCAGACCGCTGCGCTGGGAAACGGTAGACGGACACCCGACGATGTGAACAATGGGAACGTGCTCGCTATAGGCGCCGGCGATACCGTTAACAGCGGACAGCTCGCCTACACCAAAAGTGGTGACGATAGCGCTGATGCCCTTCACACGAGCGTAACCGTCGGCGGCATAGGCGGCATTTAGCTCATTGCAGTTGCCGACCCATTTAAGCCCGGTCTTGGGCAGATAGTCAAGGGCGACAAGGTTGAAGTCGCCTGGAAGACCGTGGACAGATCTGATTCCGATCTGGTGAAGCCTCGTGAAGAGGTATTCAGCCACGTCGACGGGCTTTCTCAGATTTAGGGTTCTGATATCCTCGGACGTCATGGTGAGAATCTTTACTTTCTTTCTTTTCTCTCTGTCTTAAGAGTTGGTAAGAGTTGGTAAGATGTTGTTGTTGTTGTGAGTAAATCTAAGAAGTTGTTGCGTGTAAGTGGTGTAAAAAGTGTTGGGTATTATATAATGTAGTTGTTAGGTAGTTGTTAGGTAATTATATAATAAGTTGAGGGGTAAAAAGGAGTAGATATCGATCAGGATGTCTAATAGGTCTAGTGTAAGTAGTCTAAGAGCTGATTTGACAGACAATGCCTCGGAAGCTCAGGAGTAACAACTACTACACCCACTCTATAAGGTTGATGATGTTGATGTTGGTCGAATGTGATTCAGTATGAGTAGAACAAAGAGAAAAGTCTCAGTCAGCCTCAGGGAAGGACTTCAACTAAATATTAAATATTTTCAGCCTCTACCGTTATCGCAATGCAGGATACGAATATTGAAAAAAAAAGGGGAGTTGGGCTACGGAATCGTACGGCGGTTGTTTGCATCGCCTGTTCTCGACATTATCGGGCCTTGTTACAGTGGATCATGATCCATCTTCGGCGTCTCGCGATGATCAGGCGATGATGCAATGGATATCGAGATTTTTCGCTTGATTTCTCGCTGGTTTTTTTTTGTTTCACCTGTTTTTCGGTCAGGGAATATACATGTGGATTCGTTACGAATGCATACAAACTCCAAGTCGCATCTTGCATTGACTTTTTTCTATAGACCTTAAGATTACACGACGATAACATTGATTTTTGATTCATCCATCAATCATTATCGACTTATCGACTTACCTCACTCAGCTCATTGTACGACCATACTAGTAAAGAGTATCCATTAGTATCCATTTCTCTAACAATAAACCAAACCAATCGGCCGAACCCGGGCTGCTTTCGATGAGACCCGGCTAGCCTGGCCGCCGGGTCTGGAACGGCCCAGTAGCATTTGCTGCGCATCATATTGTCGATCTTTTTCAAAAATAAAACAAATAAAAAATAAGAAACCCGGTCAACTCCAGCTGGATAATGCCGACGAGATTCAATTTGGGAGAGGAGAGCGAGAAATATGTGTATCTTGAGCAGTGAAGCTGTCTAGTGTATCTTTCAATTCGAGAACGCGATGCTCGCTTCCATCAGCCATCCTTCTATCGTGATATATTGTACATTCATATTGTACATTCATAATACAAGTCGAGTAAATTCCCTCGCAAATTGGCTTCAATGACTTTAGCAATCAAAGCCGATTTATGCCTCGGCCAAAGGATGGCATCGCGAATTAGAAATTTTATGTTTTATGTAAGGAAAGCTTCTCCGGACGACGATCCCAACTCAGTCGCAACGCCCGTCTTTCCAACCGGTCCGCCATCTTTCCTCCCACTTAGAACAGTCAAATTTCTCCTTGCCTAGCTTGACATTAACAGCATTATGCGCTTCGCACAGCCAATTGCCAAACTCGTCGCGGCTGCCGACTTTGACTTGGTCTTTCTCCATGTACCGCTGGAAATCCTCGGCGCATACCCAGCACGGATACAGTCTTGAGAAAACTCCCATGAATGTGCGGAGGTCGGACTGCTGGGCGGCGCTTGGCGTCTTAGGATACGTCGCGGCGATTGAATGCAGTAAGGTCCACGTGCATCGGCCCAGCGTCTCTACGTCCGGTGGACAATCGTCCGGCGACGAAAACGTAGAAGCGGCCACCGCGCCAGCTCCAGCACCAACAGCAGCGCCTGTCGCAGCATTACCACCGGACTTGAGCGAGGATTTAGTCATCTGTGCCCACGTAGAAAAATCCCTCTTCGAAGTGCATGACCGACAACTACAGAAATAAGCTCATGTTAATGGGTGGGCCGAATAACGTAGCCACCGGCCTATAGTAAATAATGTTAACAAGTCAAGTACTCACGGCTTGCCATCTTTTCCTATGACGACTCCCTTGGGTAGCTCGTTGGGCTGCGGCTCTCTCGTGTCGGCAGCCATTCTGCTAGTACGACCGGCCTATAATAAGCGCAGGAAAAAAAAGAGGAACCGGCGAGAAAGCTCATGACAGTTTGCGACAGTATCGAAAGGTGTTGACAGGAAAAATAAATTGAGCTGAAGCGGATTTGTCAGTAGCTCGGCGGAAAGCGAATCCCGGCACCCACCGGTGATGCCACTTACTAAACACGGCCCGAAGAGAGGGCTCCACTTTAATAGCCTTACCTAATATAGCTCCTCAACACGAGAAAGTTCCACCTTGTTATCGATGAAAACCTTTTATCGATAAAGCTTGTAGGTCTTGGACGGGTCTTGGCACCAGAAGTTACAAATTGTAACTTACAATTACATATTCCGTACTAGAATTACCTACATACTAGAATGAGCCAACTTTCATAAGCTCGGACGGTAAAAACAAATCAACCGATGCTTTTCTAACCATCATTGCCTAGATCGCCCAGATCGCCTAGCTTTTATGGCTTCGGATTCGGCCTCGAGCCCGGACAGAGTTCCTGTGCTGCTCCTCAAGACGAAGTCATCGCCGACCGATGCATACCAAGATATCTTTTCTGTCCCCAACGATGATGGCTTCCCTTCTTTTGAACCCATCTTCGTTCCTGTCCTTCAGCACAGGTTTGAAGATGACGGTATGCAACAATTCGAAAAGTTACTGCGGGAGAGGAGGATAAACCGTAGCGCCGATAGCGCTTACGGCGGCCTCATCTTTACCTCGCAGAGAGCAGTCGAGGCATTCGCCAAGTTAGTTGATGAGGGCAAAGGTCCGAGGCCCCTCACGTGTTCAGCGGCGTCCTAGTCTCTGACTCTCTCTGACTCGTAGGAATTAAATAGGTGATCAGACTTGGCCGCACCTCCAAGACATACCAGTCTATAGCGTGGGCCCTGCTACGACCCGAGCGCTCAAGGCCATTCCCCAGACTCCCCCGCTCCAAATCTTTGGCGAGCATACTGGGAATGGCGATGCGCTCGCACGGTTCATATTGGACCACTACGGCGAATGGTACAAAGACCGTCCCACCAAGCCCCCGCTACTCTTCCTAGTAGGGGAGCAGAGACGAGACATTATACCGAAGACGCTAATGGACGAGGCTCTGCCGGATGGTCGACAGATCGAAGTAACAGAGATAGTGCTATATGGCACTGGTGTTATGGAGTCTTTTGCTAGCGACTTTGCGGACGTGCTGCAGAGGACAACAAGCCGACCGGAACGATGGGTGGTAGTTTTCTCGCCGACAGGTTGCGATAGTATGTTGAAGGGGTTAGACTTACTCGACCAGGCGACGGGTAAAGCCGTTGAGAAGGCGAGCGGGGTGAAGCCGCCTACCTCGATCGCGACGATCGGGCCAACGACGGCAAACTATCTCAAAAAGACGTTTCATTACGAGGCTAAAGTATGTGCTAAGGAACCTACTCCGGAAGGGGTACGACAAGGCATACTCGACAATATGGTAAAGGATATATAGATTATCTAAGGTATGTGATAGGACTAGGTTAGAGTTATGGCCCATGGGCTTAGATTGGGATATATGCGTATGGTGTATTACGCGTAGCCTACGTGCAGTTAAATAGTATCTTGATATGACTATATTGTGTATCCTTACGAATCCGGGGGTTTTATCATTTAGAGCTTTCGTGAGACAACTGCGGGTATAACCGGGTTGACAAGGATATTGATCGCGTTCATCACGATAAGAGAGTATTAAAGCAATGGTTAAAGTGATAGTATAAACTATAATAACCCAGATGACGATTCACAGAGACACACGGACCGGACCGTAAAGATGTAAGTTCCGGCGGAGAATTGGTGGAATAGTAAGTTTACAAGAAACAAACCCAGGTCCAAGTCCTCCATATTCGCAAGTACATATTTGAAGGTATTGCATTACCTAAAGGCTAAAGTATAGGGACCTAGTTAACTATAAATACAATCATTACTCAGACTTCCCAAATTCACCTACTTTTTTCTCCCTGCTATTTCAACTATTATCTCCTTATTAAAACCTATACCTACTTCATACCTTCAATACTAAATATTACCGTACCCTGATATTATATATACTATACATCTGTAACTGCACCTTAGCCAATACGACGTAGTGCACTGCTACATACAACACCCAACCCCCACTACAGCCTACAGGCAACTAACAGGTACCTAATACACTATAACACAGGTCCCACCAAACTGCTATCGCCACGCTACGTCACATTCATGATTCCACTGCTGAATTATATATCCTTACGCACCCTTGCCAAGGAGAGGTACCTCTAGTTACCTATAATCCACTCCAACTTTTTAGCTGCTTAGCTGTTTAACTGCTATCGGAAATCGGAAATCACCATCACTTCACGCGCATCCCACACGAGACCTAATTCCAATTCCAACTGCCGACCATGAGTACCAACCGGCAAGATACCGACCTAATAGACCTTTCGCCGCCCTCCTCCGGCCTCTCTACCCCCGTATCCCGCCGTTCCCAGTCCCAGTCCCAGTCCCAGTCCCACGCCAACTCGCACAAGTCCCCAGAGTCCAAACCACAATCTCCTCCACCCCAGGGCTCTTCCTCCTCCCCCGGTGGTGGTGGTGGCGGCTACGGCATGATCCTCGGCCTCTGGCGCCGCTTATCCTCCCTTGAGGTGCCCTTGTCTCCCCCTTCCCACGCGCAGATGTCCAATGCCAATTCGGAACCCGCAGGCGCAGGCGACGGTATAACAAGACCGTTCGTCCCGCCGACGCGCCGCACGCCGTCGCCTCTGCGCGGGCTCCCTTCTCTCGAGCCCTTGGTGCTGCACGGCTACCGCGCCGACACCCGGACTGACGAACGGCTGCTGGCGCACGGCCTGGCCGAGGAGATCAGGACGTTCTTGCCCGAGCGGTTGAAGATTATGGACGACTGGCGGTTGGTGTATAGTTTGTCCCAGGACGGCAGCTCGTTGTCTACGCTGTATAAGCGGTGCGAGGAGTACCGCGGACGGAGGGCCGGGTTCGTTCTTGTTGTGCGGGATGGGAAGGAAGGGGTGAGTAGATATCTCTCTTATACGTCTTGGAACAAGGCATAGAAGATCTCGTAACTGACTAACTAACTAACTCGTACAACGCAACAGACCTTCGGCGCGTACTTAACAGAAGCACCGCACCCAGCACCATCCTACTTCGGCACAGGAGAATGCTTCCTCTGGCGCGCAAGCCTCCACGCGCCTCTCCCCCCGCCCCCCTCCGCCGACACGTCCAACATGAACTTCCGCACAACGACAGTAGCCTCCCCGACCACCAACACCAACTCCAACGCCACCACTACCACCACCACCAACGCCAACTTCCCACGCGTCGACCAGCAGCCCGCAAGCCAGCTACAGCCCGCGCCGACCGACCTAGAAACCGGCAAGGCCGCAGCAGCAGCCTCGGTGCAGAGCATCCGGTTCCAGAACTTCGCGTACACGGGCGCCAACGACTACTGCATCTTCTGCGAGACGGGCTTCCTGTCCGTGGGGGGCGGCCGCGGCGGCACGTACGGCCTCTGGCTGGATCACGGGCTGACCCGCGGCCATAGCGCGCCGTGCGATACGTTTTTGAACCAGCCGCTTAGCGACGAGGGCGAGAAGTTCGATGTGTTTGGCGTGGAGATGTGGGTTGTAGGCGGTTGATGCATTGGTTGGTTGGTTGGTTGGATAGATAGATAATGTGGTAGTAGGGGGCGTTCGTTGTGGGTATGGGGATAGTAGCATTTAAGAGTCCTTTGGCCTGACACGACTAATAGGGATGGAGCGGGACTGGGGCACGATGTATCGTGTTGATTACGGCGAGTGTTTGTACAAGCAGCAAGGAAACGAATGGGAAGCACGTCGTGGTGCAGTACGGTACGGTTGCGGTATACCGGCTAACGAGCCAAACCCGACCAGGCAAGGATGGAAAAGGGGCTGGAAATACCCAGCATATTAAAACACCGAGGTCATGACTAGGGCAAATAGGCGTTCCGGCTCCATAGGGACAGGCAAGCAAGTCTTGCTGTTTGTTTTCTTTTTTGTTTTATATCCAAGGATGGAATGGCTAAATATATTACCTAACTATATTGATTCCGCTCGCTGACTTTGACTTTGGCCCGTACGAGTGATGAAGGAGATTAGTCGCCCTAGTTTTTGATGGCAAGGAAGTGAACAATACAGGAGTAGTAGAGACGAGATCGTAGATAACTAACCTGGAGAGTAACCGAGGCAGACAGACGGTTTATTTACGCCGTGCCGTTTTCCACTAGGTTAGTTGGTTGGTTTTACCAATTGATCATGATAAATAGTCGAAGCTCATACAGCCTGGGAGAAAGAAGTTCGTCCTTGGTATGAATGAAAAATATATATATATGACCTTGAGGTTAACCGAACTATAGGTACCTATGTTCTATATTCCCTAGATACCTAAGTTAGCCGTTTATCGACCAACCTTGCCATCCATCGTAAACCACGTATGTAAATCCATACAACCAGCAACAACTACATACCAGCCAGAGTAAACAGAGGCTCTCGTAACTACCCAGTCCTAGTCTTCCGAGATGTGACTCTTGAATTATATACCCCCTACCGTTTTTCTATACTACCTACCTAATTATATAACGTATAACGTATAGCTACATAGTACCTCAACTCTTTAAAGCTTTGATCTTAAGGGCGTAAGCCCAGACCTGTAAATTGCTTGCCTGCCTGCCTACCTATAAATACATATAGAATAGATATTCCGATTCCATATCAAGCTTAAGAACATCACAGAGCTTATGCTGGATATAAAACACCGGGTGCTAATCACGCCTTGCGTGAATTTATAAAAAGCGTATCGTGGCATCATCGGTTTCACTTAAGGCATCTTACACTAATTGATAAGAAGAAAGTTTCTTAAACACTCCGCCGACTTCATCTTGCCATCGATGTTCGGTGTTGATTCATCTATAATTCTCGAATAACCCTACGTTGATCAAGGCTGAGCCTTAACAATATTTACTTGGCGAGCTAGCAAACAGCACGGTACATAATCAAATGAGCAGATAAGCTACAGGCAAGAGTACCAGAAAAAAATGTCTGTTTTACTGCTACTAGCAAGAGTAAAGAAAAGAAATCGGAGAGAAGACAAGATATATCCTTATCCATCTGGCCTCTCCACCGTCATGCCAGATCCTACACCAGATCTCGTGGCATAAGATCTCCACCTTCCCTTCTCGAGTTATATCTTAGGGTAAACTATTCCTCCACGCTGATCCCCGATGAGGTAGGTTTATCACCGTCCGCTTACTCTCCGAGGCCGCCGCCACCCGCTATGCAAAACCAAACACCATCCCTCAACCGCGATGCTTCTTGCGCGAGTCCGCCAGTGAGGAGGTGCGATCTCGAATCTTAAGGTTCTGCATGAGCTGCGAAATGCTCTCCCGAATCTTGAGTTTGTTCAAGAGACCGCCGTTCTACCGCATAATCTCTTGGTAGATGAGTTGCTTCAACTGCTCTTTGCTAAGGTTGTCCTTGTGCTTGTCGAAGTCGAAGAACTCCTCAGGAATCGGGGGTGCGGTAGGCTCGTCCTCGGGGTCGTGGTACGGTTCGAGGTAAGGGTGCTTCAAGGCTTCCTCCACCGTGATGCGCTTCACCGGGTTGAAGGCCAACAACTTCTCGAGCAGGTCGAGCGCCAAGTCGGAAGTCTTAGGGAAGAGAGTTCGGAAGGGGACCTTCTTCTTGAACGGAAGAGAGCGGATGTACTCGCGAGCGCGGCGAGACTTGATTCCATAGTAGTCCTCCATGGTAGGGGTACCAAGGACGTCCAGGATCAGGGTTAACTGATGGTGGTCTATGCATTGTTAGCAAACGGTTCGTCTAATTACGACGTAATTGGCCACATACAGTCCTTTCCAGGGAATAATGGCTTCCCGCTCAGCATCTCGGCAAGAATGCAGCCTACAGACCACACGTCAATAGCCTTGGTGTATTCCTTAAAGGTCAACATAATCTCGGGCGCACGATACCATCGAGTGGCAACGTATTCTGTCATGAACCCAGAGTTGTCCTCTTGAGATGCCGCCGATCGAGCAAGTCCGAAATCGCAGACTTTCAGGTCACAGTTGGCGTTCAACAGGAGGTTGCTAGGCTTCAAGTCTCGGTGGAGCACATTTGCAGAGTGCATAGCCTTCAGCGCTCGTAGAGTCTGGTAGATGAAATACTGGCAGTGATCGTCAGACAGGTCCTGTGTACGGATCACTCTATGCATATCCGTCTCCATCAGTTCCTGTAGCACCGTCAGCAACTAGCCCTGCACACGGGTTCGAAAGCCATCTCGTACCTGAATGAGATACACCTCAGTAAAAGACTCGTAGCTGCGCGGCTTCTGGATGTCAAGAATAGAGATGATGTTCTCGTGGTTGAAGTATCGAAGAAGTTTCATCTCTCGAAGAGTTCTTAAACAGAACATGGAGTGATCAAAGGGAGTAATCTTCTTAATGGCGACCTTCTGACCTGAAGGCTTGTGTATCGCCGAGCTGTATACGGTTGGTTAACAATCTGACCTGATTTGGACTTTAAAGATATCTACAAGCCTACCAGACAACACCATAAGCTCCCTCGCCTACAACATCTTGAATGTCATACTGTTCGCTAACGTTGAATGAAATCTTCCGGGATCCGGCCGGATTAGGAGGATTTGATCGCGACATGTTGATGTGTTGTTAAGGAGATACGTGCTTCAAGTTGAATTCAAGACCGAACGCGGGAGGGAACCTAAGAGCTTAAAGATTCCACCGCCTCGGGCCTCAGGAGCGGATTTATAAGGGTCCTGCAAGGGCAATAAGAGCGCCTATATAGGTAATCTCGGCTCGCCAAGGAATATTAAACTCGTGCACGCTCCACTCAGCGGAGTATAACACGACAGGATATTGGACGAGGAGACGACGCTATTCGCACTTCCCGAAATAGAGTCCAAGTCGCCTAGAATGCGGAGCCGACAAGTACGATTTGTAGAGATTAATACTCCGATGGATCGATAGTCGCAAAGAGTCGGATTGTTTGCTTTATTGTGGCGTCGCTTCGTTTCGTTCTTTCAAGTCGGCGAAGGAAATATAGGCGCTTCTTTATGCTCGTCGAACTCAGCTTAGTGCGTCGTCAATGCTGCGGTTATCCGACTGAGCTGGAAAATGATGTGTTAGCTGAGGTTTTAGGCGTAAAAACAAAGACGACAACTGCGGCTGAGACCAAGGTGAGGAAATAAGTGATAATTGATCGTCCCGATATGAAGATCGGATGCCGTGGGGAGTTAAGCGATTTGATCCGCGGGTCTGTGCAGCTTAGGCCGGCGTAAATCGTGGCGCTCTCTCACCTGCAATTGCTGCTTGGTTCGGCCGAATGTGATGGTCCCACGAAGACGAACTACTAGAGATAGAGTAGTTCGCGTAGCCGGTAATTACTGAAGGTCGAAGAGGGTTTATGTTACGACTTGTCGAGTCTCAAGGTCGGGGTCAAAGAGTGCAGGTGGTGCCTGTGGTTGCAACCCCGTGTTACAAAACTTGAGGCGCGCCGTCTGTACCAATGATCGGGAGAGAGAGGGGGGGGAAACAGGGTCTCGAAGATGCGCGCCGGTACGAGTAGCGATCCTTGGCGTTACCGGATGGTGCACGGTTGATTCAAGATTCAAGGTTGGCAGCTGGCGTTCCCATAGTCGGATATTGTGATTGCGTGTGGGGGGGAAAGGTTAAGGGAAGGAAATAAAATAAAATAACTCTTACCTTTAAGTTTAGTTACCGCGCGATTGGAAAGCAGGAAGCGGAAGGCGGAAGGCGTTGGGTTTAAAGTTGAATGAATTAAAAAACGACAAGAGCTTTGGGACGAGCCCCGCCTTCTGAGATGGAAGTAGAGGTAGGTACCTCCTTCGTAGGCAGTTTAGGTAACTAGGTACTTTTAAAGAGGAAGGATTAATCCAGATTTATTACGTGATTCGTACCGAGTGGGAAAGAATAAAAATAAAATAACTAAATAAAAACGAAACTGTTTAGTCACCCCAGGTGAGTTTCGTATAAGGAACAGGTAGTCGGGCAATAACAATAATAATAAAACGAGGCGATCGTGTCAATAATACTATGAGGTATGTAGTGTATAACTATAGTAGAACCAACAATTTGGATGCGAAGAAAAAAAAATAAAGTGAAGCGGGTGCGAGCGGGTAGGCAAGCGGGCGGGATGGAGGGGGAGGGGGACAGAGATGTCAAAGAGCTCGACCAAACCCAAAAAGGGAGCTGAGGCGTTACAATGACAGTGGATAAAACCCCTTCGGGCCCCCTATGATATGTATGGGTCGGTGATCTATTGAATAGAATCCGCGCTGGGTGGACAGTGGACCTCAATAATGCGACGGCGACAAGACACTAAGGAGTTCTAACGGAACGGATGGAACGGCCTCTTAGAACTAGTACCAGATAATGAATCGTCGTTTACGCAAGCGTGTGGGAACAGCAGCCGCAGAAGTCACCCGATGAGGAGACTAGGAGATAGGTTAGGTATATAGAGAAGAAACGTATTAGAAGACGAGACAAAGTGTTTATACAGTATTTATGGCACGGGCCTAAATGAACATGAACAGTTTAGTTTAATAAGCCTTCTCTTTTATGTGTATATCTAAGACAGGTACCTCTAAGCGCCCCTAAGATGTTAGTCCCGGGTAATTTTCCACGTGGGATCTAAATTCAGGTTTGCTCGGTATAAAGGGGCAAGCAAGTCCAGCGCAGGTTAACGATACCGATACCAAACTTAAGAGGTAGGTACATAGGTAAGTAGTCTAGTCCCGAGGAATGCTTTAAGTTTGACTTAAGACGGGATGGGTGAAAGTGTAATATTGTGATATGATATGTAGGTACATACACTAGAAGCGCGATGGGCGAGAGGAGGGGCTTGGGGCTTGGAGCTAGGAGAGAACCTTAAATTGATAGGAGAGGGATTGGCTGGTGGGGTCGGAGGGGTAAGGGGATGTTTGTGTATCGAGACACACATGCCTAGGTACCTAGGTACCTAACTTTCGCGGGGTCCTCTTTCCATCCAAGTAACTTAATCTTGTATCTTGTATTGCAATTTCTTATCGAAACCATGTACTATTGTTACATCTTATTATCGTCACACGTCAAGTCTCTTTTACTGTATTATCACCAATAAGTTCAACCAATAAAATAACATCCCTATACCTTCATATTCATCCTCATCCTCATCTATAAAACACCCCCAATATAAACACTCACTCTATCCCATCCCATTCCATTCCATCACGCCACAACAATATTCGTCCCCTATATATCCCTAATCAATCATCCATCACACCCTCAAACGCCGATACATTTTCAACCATTCAACCACACACGCCAGCCCGCCCAATAAGCATCCACCCTAAGCGCCGCAACCCCTAGCCCGGCGCGTGTGTTTTAAACCCATCCCGACAGCCTCCCCTGTCCGTTTCGTGACTGGTCAAACACCAGACCCAAAGATGTGACCGGGGATCTGAAGCACCCCTCGGCACCGGCTGCCTCCCGGCCACTCGATATGCTGGAATTTTTCGTCCCGTCCCTTGCCTGCCACTTTTACTTTCCGTACCAAAAAAACAAACCACCGATAGGGCTGTGCGAGCAAAGAGTAAAAGTCAAGTCAAGTCAAGTCAAATCAAATCAAGTCAACTTGCCGCTCCAAATCCAGTCTTAAGCCAGCCTAGGTTCGGCTCTGACAAAAGAACCGAGGCGCTTACGATATAGCTACTTATCCACCGCGGCGCCCAATACCCAGATTGCCGGGTCCAGCAACGATATGTGACTGGTTTGTGTACCGTGTATTCGGAGAAATGAGGGTAACTCGTTCACACCATTCCCGCATTTTTCGGCTCCATTTGCCAACCGGGTCTGATCTAGTCGATCCGGGCGCTGCATCTACGGCCGATAGAATATCTTCTATATGTAGGTAGTTATGTATTACATGTAACTACCTTATATTCTACGTACTATGACATTGCCGCGCTACTTACTAGACCAGCGAGATCTTGTGAGACTGGTAAATCGGCAAACACCGGGCAGATGGATGGGCACGCATGTCGAATTGCTGACATATTAATGATACACGCGGACAATACCTGGCGGAACGTCGATCACCCCTATCACTAACATCTCAAGACACCGGCTCGAGATCCCTTTTCACCAAACGGCATTGTAATTCGCTAGCGGAGCTTTCTACATGGTAAGGCACGTATGTAACAGGTCCGCAGCCCACTCGGTCACGTATTAGACCTAATTCGGCCGTATGAAACGGACCTGAGAACACCTGAGAACAAAATCGACCCACTGACTTTGAAAATAAAGCCGCTGTAAGGCTTATTAATGCTAGGTTAGGTAGCTTACTTAACATGATGGAGGCGCTAGTTGACATGTCGTCGATTCCAAGTCAACGACTCGCTGGCGTTGCTTCGATTTACTTCCTTTTTCTCCAAGGCCTTTTCTTTATCCGTATCCGTGGAGTCGTTCGTACTGGTCTTGCAACTCCTCAATGCCATACCTTTGCCATTTTAATAGGTCGTTGTTCCACTACTGCACAACCTAAAATCAAAATAAGCATAAGTGCCATGGGGATAATTACTTCATCTAATGTTTCTCAACTTACCTTTTCTCTTAGCGTTCCCATCCACTGACCGAAGCTCATCCCTTGGTCTGCCCGGTCTTCTACTAACAGCGTCTGCGCCCAGAGCTTCAGACTTGGTTCGCCATCTTCCCGTACAATGTATAGATGTGGTACGATGATGCTACCAACCCCGCGTGATAGGTGGTCCCTACTCTTGTGAATTACGGCTCGGACACGTTCGTTGAAATCGTTGTCGAGCTCTGGAATCGAGCCTTTGCCGACACGTAGCTGAGTGCGATCCCCTACACCAAATACGTCCGTCAATAGTTGGGGTACTGCATCCCTACCCACCCATAGGAATTGCGTTTGGCCATCGTCGATCAAGTATAGCCCGTAGGTAACGAATCGCTCTGACGACAAGTTTAATGGCGGTGGGAGGACAATCTGGCTCGTTTCTGGGTCGGGAACTCCGGCATTATCGGGCATATCATGTAGCGAATATAGCCGAGGGTAAATGTACTGCATTAGAAGCGGCAGAGGTAACGTAGATAGTAGGCACAGAGCCGCCGACCTGAGATCTGACGGGATTTGCGCCGACTTTCGGAGACCGACGTGTTTGATCAAGCCTAAGAAGAGCACCGGGAGGCCACGCAGGTTGGCAGGGAACTGTAACCCACCACCGCCCATGCTTCCACCTCCTAGTTCCTTCTTAAAAGTCTGGAGAAGCTCGATGAGCTTGCTCTGGAGAGCATCGCGGGCGGCGTCTAAACCGCTACTGAGAGCTCTCTCGACAGCCTTGTGAGTGAAGTATGTCGTAATCGCACACTGATCCGCCGAGGCATATATATCCGCGAGGTTGGTTGTTGTGGGGATCGCGAGCGTCATGACACGGATACGCCGTTCACCATTGCATGTAGTGTACAAGACACCGGCTTGTAAGCAAACGTAGTTCTTCTGCAGAGTCTCGTCGATAGCCACCTCAACGACGTAGCATTGATCGCGGGGGAAAGCCGGGAAGGCACATAGATCTGAAGACCTATTGAAGAAGTTTCCATAAAATGTACTCATGCGCAAGCCCGTCGTGGCTCGCACTCTAAGCACTGCTTCCAACCCAATTTCCGAAGATAGGAAGTCGCTAAATTCCGATGCAAACTTGACTGCGTCCTCGGCACGGCCCGCATTCCATCCGGGATAGAACCAGGTTTGGCCACCGGTATATCGGGGAAGGTTGCTAAGCGAAGCCACGTCTTGGTATTGCGAGGAGAAAAGGAACATATCGATAGAAACTTGATTCTTGGAGCACTCGACGGCAAACGACTTATAGAAGCTGTTTGCGGTCTGGAGGAGCCCGCTTTCTTTAGACGTACCCAACAGTTTTTTGTCTTCCCGCATATCCAGCTTTCCTACTCCCAAATTCGGCAACGAAGCACTGAGCACCACGATCTTGCCACCTAACGGCGAGATGAGCTTGTGGCCAGCCCTCAGGGCAGATCCCATGCACGAGTTATTACTCTGGTTATTCTGGAACATGTCGGGAAGCTTGGCCAGAAAGTTCTCAATACTATTTCGGCTTTCTATCAGGGGGACCAAGAGATCCTGAGGAACTGGCAGGAAGGGCTCATCCAGATCGCTGATAACCAGCATAGATGTCTCCGCATTTTCGTCGTCATCCTTGGGGACAGAGAAATAGTGCAAGCTCGAGTCGACTGCGATGAATCCTAATCGGGTTCGTCGGTCGGCGTTGGGTATCCTGTTGAGGCTGTCTAAAATAGTACGCGCACTTGTAGCAAGAAGACCGGTAGAGACAGCAGCGTAGCTAACATCGAAAAGGAACAGATACACCAACGGTTGCGGAGGACGCACCATGTATTCCTGAGGCGCAACAAATTCGACGACGGAGTGGTTCAGTTCGTATCTATCCCATCGGTTGACGCTCTTCTGAGCGGCAGCATCCCAGTCAAAGGCTTGCGGCACGTCGTTGGTAAGATTGCACATATTACACCGCCATCTGTGACCTTGGTCCAGGAAGATCACGTAGGGGTTGATATAAGTCCTACACCTCCGACACCTGGCTATAACCTGATCCTGAACAACGGGTACAGGATCATCGATGTCGTGAAGGGCGGCATACGGCTGAATGACGAGGGCAAACGGCAATTTAGACTTCTTAAGCAGGGAGTGCGTAGTAGGGACTGCATTTAAAGTCGACCGGATATATTTAGGAGGGCAGTTCGCATCTGGGGACTGGGTGACACTGGCCTATTACGAGAGTTAGCCCTAGATATAGATAGGCAAAGAATATTTCCACGGGACTCACATTTGGTGGTAGGATGCAAGGGGGAGGGGGTAAATCTAATTCTGACACGTTAAATGGTTGGTTTAGCAAGTCGGTTGGATAGAGCTGGTTTAAGGCGACCCGAGCTTGCTGAGCAGGTTGCTGAACGGCGGGCTGAGGACCGGGCCCCATGTTCATACCAGCCATCCCTTGAGTTATGCCGGCCACTCCCGGAGGTGGCTGTCCGACTCCCGGCTGGTAGTATGGGTCGGGAGCTTGGTAGCCACCTAACCCTGGCTGGGGAGCACCTGTCTGCTGGGGAGCGCCGTATGGTGCTTGGCCGGGTGCGGGAGAGCCATAACCACCCTGTTGGAAATCCGGGGCAGGATAAGCACTGCCAGCCCCGTAGCCCGGAGAGGGTTGAGGACCCGGAACAGAACCTCCGTATCCAGGCGATATGCCGCCGGGTGTTGGGCCAGTAGCGCCAGCGTTCGCGCCGCTTCCAAACTCGAACGCCTGAGTGGCATAGCCCCTCTTCTTCTTTTTTCCATCGTGGTGCGATGTGGCCTGAGGAGGGGGAGACGTCTGTCCTCCGTAGCCGGCAGGCTGCTGGTCTGAGTATGGTGCCTCCTGGCCGTACTCCTGCGGTGGGTATTGGCCGTAGCCGTCATTGGGGGCAGCCATGTTGGCGCAACGGGTCACTGATCAGTGATATTCTCGTTTCTTGGCCTGTCCTAATCTCGTCTTCCTCCTACTTGCGTTCAATGATTTTGTATTTTCTGCGGGCGTTCTAATGACCCAGTGCGCACCAGATATAAGATTACGTAGGAGGAATATCTCGTCGTGTCGAAGCCAGATATGTGGTGGTGGTGGTGGTGGTGAGACTAGGTACCTAAGGGCTCGAACTTGTGGACACGAATCGATAGAGGATGGGGTGGTTCTCGGAGGCCACGTTTTTAAAAAGGCAGAGACGAAAAGGGATGGAGACTGCTAACGGGACGTGTATAGATGGAACGAAGTAGGATGCGAAAAAGGGAAAGGTGAAAAACACGAGGCGTAAATATTGCGGTTTATAAGATCATCATTTTGGACTACACTGGCGATAGGATAGATGTTACCCGAATTCAGCAACTTGTCAATTTCACAAGCTAAATGACGCTGTGATTCGACAGATTGCACAAAATGGTGGGTGAAGCTGGCGGCGGGCTGGCGGGCTGGCAGGCTGCGGGTTAGGTAATGCTAGTACGGATTACTAGTAGCTTTATTCGATCTTGGTCCAAGCTTCCTTCTATGCCAAGGCCAAGATAAGATAACAATATGGATTTATGCATGCTTACCTAATGTAAAGACCTAAAAGCTTATTTCCTTCGGAGGGGAGAACCCCCTCCACATCTCCGAAATCCCACTGTGCTATGTACCTACCAAACCAAAACGTGCCGAACTTCCAGCTCGATCCTGTTGTTTCCCTATTGAATATGAAATCAACCTCGATTAGGCAGGCTAGACTCTCCCCTTGTGCTACTTTATATCCGCTTGACTGGCATAAAACAGCAAACCCTTTATAATCGGTAGAGTACGTAAGTTCAACGCAACCAGTCTATATCCTTTAGCCAATCTTGATGTATCGATACTGAAAATAGTAGGTTTGCTGTTTTATGCCAGTCAAGCGGATACTTTATACGTATCCACGGGTGCATCCGCCTAATTTTAGCATCTCATCGCATTACGATAGTATGTAGCACGTTGTTATGAGATGGACCCTGAAGAACAATGATTGCTTTCAGCTGAGACCTCCACGTCTCTTATACATTATATACTTCCCGTCTGCGCAGCTGCATGCAACCACCCGTGTTTAATCCTTCCCTTTCCCATCTATCCAGATCCTTTTTTAGATCCGGATGACCGTGATACCTCTTATAAGTCCCCTTGGTGATCCTCTGCAAATCTCCCCGATCACTACATCTCCAAGTAACCTAATACCTACATACTTACCTACCTAACCTACCTACCTAAGGACTCCTCGTACTAACACAGGCTATTCCCGCCACCAGTAAATTGGGCGCTACTTTATTCTCATTGTAGTCTCTTTCTCATTTTTCTCTCTCCCTCTCCTAGATTGCGAATCAGCATATTTCGTATAACCATCCAGAACGACCACCAATTCGCCTCCCCACAGCAGAAATCATGGTTTGGAAGAACAAGTCTCGCATCCCAGTCGAGGCCAAGTCATCGACGTTCAGGTACTAAGCCTTATCTACCGTTGCCGTTATGTATATACATACATAACGATCCCCGTTCCATTCGCTAACGTAAGCGCAATCGCTTCCTCCCGCCGCGCAGACAGTTGCTACCTCTCCTAATCCTTCTCGTCATTCTTGGCGGCGTCGCCTTCGTCGGCTACCAAGTATATCTCGGGGCGACCAAGATTCGCGACAGTACCGAAAAGCGCATGGCTCGGAAGAACCTCGTTTTCACCAAAGATGGCCTGAAGGTCAGCGTCAAGCACGTTGAAGAAGAGAAATACGTCGATGCGACTCAGAGCTGGGTAGTTAAGGCCTGGAATCTAGGGAATCCTCCGCCCCCCGTCAAGAGGAGGTAAAAGTTCGGAGTCGAGATACTGCGTACTTCATGAGGCAGGTTCTGTTCGCCGAGTGTATACGATTTAGACGGCTCTTTTCTTATTACATTTGTTCTACGTCTGCGCGCTACTTACACGGATGAAATCGCGAGCTCGAAGGAAATGGATCAGCTACCTAGGATACGCATGGTTGATTCAAATCTATCGCCTGCCATCGCACAAGAGTGGGAGCGAAAGGAAACCTGTACGATATATGATGATACCCTAGCCGACTAGTGGATGGCTCTATATAGGAATCGCGAAGACGAGAGAGTTCGGCGTTTGAATTCTTTATTTCTACTTTTATTAAATATTCAACAAAAAAGGGACATTTGCAAGTTTTATCGATTATGCTTTTACGGCCGCCGCAAGACTGCGTTGCTCATCTTGTCTCGAGCCCTATCCGACGGCAAGCCTTGTGGTACAGATACGGCACTGTACAAGACTCCCTTGAAGAAAATGTCTCGCAATTTCATGCAGTCCTGGAAAAGCAAACTACATCCTGATACGTTTCCAGAAACCCATGCAGAAAGCCGTACCTGTGGAAGTTAAGGTACTTAATCGAATATACGAGGCCATAACAAAAACGCTGAAGCTAGGAGATCAATTCTTTCAAATTTTATTATTTTCTTTTTCGACTAGTTCCTCTAACAGTCCAACGGTACTCTTCAACGCCCAGGCCAGCCCAGTCCAAGCCACCCTTAGTCCCAGGCCCTTATTTCTTGGTTATACCATTAAAGAAATACGACGTATTATCGTATCTAATACGTATGTAAAATAGCCTCGCGGTCATAGCTCCAATACCTAAGCCCCTCACAAACCATATTCCACGTACTATGTATTGTATAAAAGGGTACAAGTAAACAAAAGCTAGAATGATATATGAACCCTTATTAATTCATCCAATAGTACCTAACATAGGTGTCTAAGTCCTAGAGTCCTAGATGTGGATATCAATACATGAATGTGTCGCTGGGTTGCCGCAATCGAGGCCTCCTAATCCACCCTCACCCTTGTGAGCGCAGCGCTGGTCAACGATCCCCGGTACAATACCTAATTGACCAGATGGTATCATAGCGTTGCGGTACAATACGCCTCGAAGTGCTAATGCCGTCTTATCCGGCTTCTGATATATAAGGTACATTATATATATATACCCGCGCTTCTGGATATCCCTCTGACTACCTGCCGGGGCGTCTCGCTTCATCCATCCAAGTAGATAGGCGATCCTTAAAATCGGTATCGTAGGTAGCTCAGGCATCTTATGTAGTTAGTTGTAATCGTAAAAGTCGAAAGTTGCCTCCATCAACTCCAACCCAAACACCAGCACTAACACCAATGTCATTAACATCAACATCACCATCACTATCACCATCACCATTAACATCAACCCATCATACAACCAACCACCGCTTCGCAACCCACTTCTGACTCTCCCCCGCGTCCTGGCCTCCAGCCGCATGCGCCAGCAGCTCCGCGCGACGCTGCTCGAAGTGTTTCTTCCGCAGCGCCTCGACGTGCTGTAACAGGCCATTATTACTACTAAGACCGCTCTCATCACCAACAAACACACCCGCCGACATCCCCGGCGGCAACGGCGGCGCAAACGAACAAGCCCCCATACCCATACTCATATCCATACTCATACCCATACTCGTACTCATGCTCATACTTATCTGCTGCCCCTGCGGCCTCCTCGAGTACTCCTGCTGCTGCTGCACGCTAGCCTGCTTCGCCATGAGCGCGTCCCGCCGTATCAGCATGCTCGGCATGCGAATCTGCAGCTGCCGCAGCACATGCGCGTACTTGACCCCCAGCTCGTCCCCGATGAACCGCAGCCGCCCGTGGATCCACGCGCGCTGCGCGTCCGTCGTGTAGTCCTGGCTGTGCAGGCATATGAGCGGCCACGTGAGGAAGTAGCCCGCGAGGGCTTTGGGGGAGTTTTCCTCGCCGCAGACGAATCTATTCTTCTGCTGATGTTGATGTTGTTGTTGGTGTTGGTGTCTGCTGGTTGCTTTGCTCGGGCGCCAGCCGAGCTGGTACGGCACCGACGCGATGATATCGGTGATGGTCTCCACGCAGGTGCGCGCCGCGGTCGCGTACTCGGGCGTAGTGCGGTAGTCGACGGGGCTGCAGATCCAGGCTGCGCAGCGCACGACGAGGGAGGCTAGGACCAGACGTGCCGTGCGCGAGGTATTCCACACGCTGGTGATGTAGAAGTCTTGGTAGACGTCGACGCGGCCGGGAAACACTTCTGCTTTCGAGTAGTCGCCGTCGGGCACGCGGTCCTCCCACGTCACGGTGCGGAAGCGCCAGTCTTCGGGCACGTTGCGCATCCAGGCTACGACTTCTTGGTCGACCGTCTGTATTCGCCGGAGCATGTCCATCATGATTTCCATGTTGTCGGGGGTTCGCGCCATGCTGTTCATCAGCCGTGTGACTTCGGCTCGGCACTCTCCTAGTTTTATCATGAGCCGGTGACACGATGCTGCTGTTTCGTTCCTGACCGCGTCGTCGATCCACCATTCGGCACCCATTATAGGGGCTGTTCCCGCCGTGAGGCTATGGATAATCTGGTTGTCTCGTTAGTAGTCACGGGCAACTTCATTAATTAATTAATTATGTGCGGGATGTAAACTAAACACACCATTTGGGTCCGAACGGCGATGAAGAGCCCCAAGCCAGTTTTGGTCTTTAACTGCTCTTTACCTCGAGCTTTGACGAGCTGGATAGCCCCTTCGGTATGTGAACCCCAGTTCAGCATGCCGATTTGTTTGGCCGTAATGCTCTATACATATCCCGTATTAGAACGCCATCGTATAATGTACAATACTCTAAAGCAAGATAGACAAAGCAAGATAGACATACCTCGAATAAGCCCAGCAGTAAAACAGCAGCCAGCGTCGTGTCCGCCAATTGCGTCTCGGGGTTTCTCAAAGCAGCATTCGTCCCATGAAGCGCCTTCGTATACTCGTGCAGTGCTCTGTCCGAAAACCTGTTACACACCCCTCCCCGATTATTCAGAAATGCCATTGAGCACGCATTGAAGGCATTTTGTAAGTGGCCTGCCGGATGTTCCTTCAGTAGCGGGATGACATATTCCATAAAAGCTCGCCCGTCTCCTTCTCCGGGTATTAAGACGAAATTAGAGACGAAGCTACAAATAGCCTGCTGTTCTATGGAGATGTTGAGCGGACGAATGACTGCCTGCTTTACTGGTTGTTTAGTGGTGTTAGCAAATACTACGGACACATTCGTGTCCCCCGACTCAGAGACTGTTTTTTCCGTCTTTATCGCCAGCCCCTTTTTGCTAGCCTTCCGCGCTCGACGCTCCGTAGCCTGTGTCTCGTTACGGAAGATTAGATCGAACTCGTCCTTATATCCAGGACACTGTCTGCGTGATTTGGTGCATTGATTACACGTAGGCTTTGTCTCGTCGCACTATTGCTTGGAGAAGAGCACCAATTAGTCTGCGAGGGAACATAAGAGGATAGGTATATGGGTATGCTGCCTGCATAGCAACCTACCTTTATTCTCCTCGTCCTACACATCTGACAGCCCTTTGAGGGTTTCCCGCAATAAACCATCTTCACTAAATTAAATCAGATAGCAACGTTTTGTCGTCGCACCTTCGAAGCAATTGCAATTGCAGATCGGTCCCGTTGTATAAGTTAAACAAACCACCGCTAAGTACCTCCTATTCTTTCACGGTTTATCGTCGAACCACTAGGACGTGAGCGATTTGTAAATCCCAGGAGGGTATCAAGCTCTAAGATCGAATAATATAGTAGCTTTCTAGCAGGCTCTCATTTAAGAAAGTGATACGTAAAAAAAGAGGGCAGATGCATAAAGATCCACGAGAAGTTCCAGGTTGACAGTGAGCGGGGAATTGGAGAATTGAGGTTCTAGATCGTCGAATACCACGTTAATCTCATAACTTGCAGCTTGCCAGCTACAGTAAGCAGTTCCAAAGACAATAGATATCTACTTTTCCGAACACATCGACGTGATGGCGTGTTTCGTACCAAAAGAGGGTCAGTGATATAAAGTTATCTAGACACCTAATATGCAGGCTGTGTATAAGTGAAGCCGGGTTCTGATTATTGCCGGTGTCTTCGTTTCAGGTGTGTACGTGCCGTGCATAGCCCAGATTAAACCATCTGGGGTAGTCCTGGCTGGTCGAGAACGTGATTGGTCGAGGGACCCCTGAAAAGACTACAAGTGGTAACTCGGATTGTTTCCGTAACCCTCGTCATACGATCGTGTTTAATTCTCCACCACGGCGTCGTTCCAACAGATGGACGGGTGGGTTAAAAAAGCATGAGAGGTTGACGAGATATAGTTAAGCATAAAGCAATATCAGAAGCCCGCTGAGATTAATAAATGACCCCAGGTCAAAGATGAGCCAAGTGGAGAATGAAAATGGGTCGGACCGGCCGGTAGCTGGTAGAAGCTTGTATGTAACGACATTCAAAGCAGGGGGAGACGACCAGGACGATTAGCCTCGAGAGGTATAGTAAAGCCATTAATCTCCCGCCAAAGTCCACCATAAAGACACTTCATTAAGGCGTCACTATTGGGGGGTCTGGAGAATTCCGTCTTCTCGAAATACTGCGTACTGCTCTCTACAAAAACAACATATCACTTTTTATGATTTATCTTCCCATCTTCCAACCATGTGAAAGCGACGGCTCATGAATTCGACGACACGAATACCGCAAGTAGGCAGTATGCTAAATAAAAAGACTTCCGTCGTACGTCCTTGACTAAACGAGTTCTGATAGCTGCCTGGATGTGACTCTCGGTAATGTATAGAGTCAGTTGACAAGTTGGACTTTCATAAAGCTGCCGGATGTTCAGCCGTTAGCTCTAAAAAGCTAAGCTAAGAACGACTAAAGAGGAGAAGAAGAAAACCTCCCCGCAAGACTCAAGCTAGAATTAACCATAGAATGAGGCAGCCTCACGAAAGTAAAGGCTGGCTAGCGAAAACTAGTCGCGTGGAGAGTTCGCTGATCCCGCCCCATTTCGACGAGAAGCTAACCGTTGGTTTTCGGAGATCTTGATAGTTACTATTTTAGTAATAGCTTATTAGTTTAGATGGCCACGTAGGAATGCAGTAGTTCAGTCATAATAACGGTAGGGGTAAAGAAACAAATCCACAACGGGCGCCGTTACGTAGATCGTTCAGATATTAAGGTCCCACACAACGACCCTAACTATGAAGGTACTATAATAGGGAGACGTGTACTAGATGATTTGATCAGTAGCAATAAACTCCAAAGACTTACCATTCTACTAAGATGAATAGAAGATTATACATGACATACTACGTAAGAGGCTTTTATTACTGTATTCTCCTATTGGCTATATCGAAGTACCTAAATAACACCGGGTTAGCCTCAAGCCCATATCTTGGACCACCTCTAGCCAGGGACCATAAACAAGCTTCATAGATCACGACGTCTTAGACCAAAAGGAACACCTCCATCTTGGATTCTCCTCTTCGCCAACGGCATAGGTATACCGCAGCACTAAGACAATACCCCATACTAGAGGGCCCAAGCGCCTGGCGGTCCCTCTTCGCTACGCTTAAAAAGCGTTAAAACCTTAAAATAGGTTAAAAAACTAGAATAAAACTTATTTTATTTTTATATAATATATATATATAAATTTATAATTGCTATTATTTTTTTATTTTATAATTAATTATAATTAAATTAAATAAAACTTTTTTATAAATAAATTTTATAATAATTAATTTTAATAATTATTACGATTTTTTTATTAAGTTTATTAATATTAAATTAATATATTTTAAAATTAATTAATATTAATTATTTAATAAATTATAATTAATATTTTATATTTTATAATATATTAATATATATAATATTATTTTTTATATATTTAAATTTAAAAATTTTATATATTATTAATTATAAATTTTTTAAAAAAGGTTTTTAAATATCGGATTTATTATATATTTAAATTATTTTTTAAAATTTATTAATATTAAAAATTAAGTTTTAATATTATATATTTATTTTTTTTAATAAAGTAAATTTTTAATTAATAAAATTTTAATATATAATATTATTAATAAATTATTAATTTAAAAAATATTTTTAAATAAATTAATTAATAATAATTAATTTATTTATTAATAAAAAAACTACTTTAAAATTTATATAATAAAAATTATTTTAATAAATATTAAATAATTTAATATATAATAATAAATTTAATATATAATTATTTATTTTAATTTATATAAAAATATAATTAATAAATATTAAATTAAATTTTTTAATAAATAAAATATTAATAAAAATAATATATAAATTAATTATATTATAAATAATTTAAAGGTTACCGTTATAAAAATGATAAAAAATATATAAATTAAAATTATTAATTTTATAAATAAAAAATTAAATATTATTATAAATAAAAGTTTAATTTTTAATTAATTTATTTTATTATATATAATATTTAAAATTTAATTTTAATTAAATTAATTTAATTATAATATTAATAATAATATATATTTTATATAATTAAATAATAAGTTTTTAACGTTAAAAATATAATTTAATTATTTATAATATTTTAATTATTATTTTTTTAAATAATTATTAATA